>NC_143154.1:18526821-18736533 GCF_041381405.1 Jatropha curcas
GCCCCCTCGCGCGCTGGGCGTCAGGCCCGCGCGCGCTGGGCGGCAGGCCTCGCCCGCGCCGGGCGGCAGGCCTTGCCCAGGAAGTGGGGCGGCTCCTAACTGAGATTTTTCTAAGCCTCTTAAGTTAATTAAAATAAATTAACTAGACCTGTAAACCCAATTGAAATTTCCAAAAACCAAGTGAAAAACTCGAAATCCACATAAAAATGGAGCCAAATCATTGAATTGAGCCAAACCAATTAGAATCGAACCGAAATGGCCTAGAAAATTCCAGAAAAACCCATTTTCTTTTTTCTTTCTTCTTCTCTTCTTCTTCGCTAGCGCCAGGGCAACGCCATTCTTCACCCCTCCCATCCCATTTCTAGCCATCGCTCAATGAGAGCGAGGTGGCGGTCGATTTGTCTAGTGCTGGTGGTCATATTTCCAACCTCCTCTCACGCGAAAAGAGCTTCAGTTGAAGCGAACAGGAGCTGTTTTCCTTGACAGCTCTCGTTCACTAATTTTCGGCGATCCACGCCATTGCCAGTGATTGCAGCATGAAGGAGGGGTGCCGATGGATTCATCTCTCCAACATGATCGTTTCGTCTCCATCAATCACGGCAACAGAGCTCAGATGGTGAAACCTCCATGAACGGAGATGCTAAGATCCTGTCAAGCCCGATTCGTCCATTTGGAGGTCCCATCTCGCTCATTTGACATCGGAAATAGAACCCTTAGCAAAATTCAATTCGAGTGGTGGTGTTGCGTCTCTTTTGAGTTCCCGTAAGTATACGGATCGTAACGTAGTAATAAAAGATCGATCCCACGAGGAACGAGTTGAGTTCACTTGCTACTTTACTCTTAATGATGTGTTTACAGAAATATGAATACAGAAGTGATTAATTTCTATTGATGCTAAATCTAATGTTTAATTAACTCTAAAGATAAGTGTGTAGTAAGATACTTAGAATAATTAATCATACACAGGATTTTCCCTTTCTTATGCAAAAGCCTGTAACATACAATAAAGGATTCTTTAATTACATATGGTAAGATATAATTCAACTTCTCAGTATAGAATTATACTATCTATTATATGTATTTCTACTTATAATAAAAACCTTATCTTGTTAAATATTAGACCTAATTCTTATTCTTTGATTATTTCAATAAGACAGATTTAACTTTAACAGAAATAAGTGAAATATGCATATGTAAATTCAACTCAATGAATTAAATCTCTTTGATCTTTACTAAACTATTTCCTTCTGAGAATTTAATTCAGTAACCTTGATTAAACAAAGATCAAAAGATAACTTAAGGAATTCTTATTGAATGCTACCAACTTTGAATAGTTGCTTTGCATAGAAGAGTTATGAAGAACAACATACAACAAGTCTATAAAACAAGCGAAAGAAGTAATCTAACTCAAGCCTCCGGAGGGCGTCACACCTCGAGGAACTTCTTGATGTTCTTGGCACAATCAATAACAAGTGACTTTCGTCAACTTGCTCTAAGTACTACTACACACTTCTCCTAATACAATCTAAGTTTTTCTGTTTCTGAATCTAACTCTCAATATGAATCAATTTATTATTTTTTTCCATCTCTTCTTGCTTCACTTTGATAGCTATTTATAGAGGAGGAGAGTGATGGTGGTTTTGGTAGTGATTGGTTGGCCAAAAGGTGCTTGAGGTGACTTCTCTTGGGAAGAGTCCCGACCCTTGCATGGAAAGATATGTATTTCTGATGAAAAGGCAGCAATTACGTCTCCTGGAAATCTCGACTCACGCTTGCGAGGTTAAAGGTCACGCTCGCGACTTCTGCTCCAAATGTCGCTGCCTCTCAAAAGTGCTTCTCGCGCCCGAGCAGATGGATGTCGCGCTCGCGACTTTCGCTTGCAAACCTTCTGACTCTCAGGAGTGCTTCCCGCGCCCGCGCATGTGAATGTCGCGCTCGCGACTTTTGCTTGCAAACCTTCTGACTCTCAGGAGTGCTTCCCGCGCCCGCGCATGTGAATGTCGCGCTCGCGACTTGTCTTTTCTGGGTGTAGGTTGCACGCCCGACCTCCGGTAGCGCTCGCGACTTGGGCATTTTCTTTATTGCGACTTGCTTCGCGGCGCGAGGGCTGGATCAAGGATTTCTTCCATTTTTTTCAACTTGTTTTGGCCTTTTTTATATAAAACAAATCTTTGCTCCAACTGTGTTCCTGAAAATTACTTTGAAACAAAAACAACACGAACAAACGTAAAATATATAAAAACAATCATGCATTCATGCAATTTATATAAAAATAACATAACAAGATTTGCCCGCTTTGCGAGGCTATCAGGTGGTGTCCTCCCCAAATTTTGAGCATAATCGTTTTTCCAGCCACCGTGCGATGGTGGTCCCGCGACCGACCTGTGAGCCTCCGGTGAGGCACCAGGAGACAGAATTTTTCTCTTCTCGCGTGGATTGTGGATCGTCGACCAAATTTCGATTGGTACGTTCTAAGACCTAGTTCCTCATTTTTAGTATAAATTCCAAAATTAAAGTTATTGGTCGGTTAAGTTGATTCCGAGAATGCAATTACAATTGTGTAGCTACTTAATTCTATATATATGGAAACATAGTCAATGAATTAAGATAGTCATTAAATTAAGAAGTAATATAAATTTGGTACATAGGCTTTTAAGCTGAAAAATCACAGAAATGGTTGAAATAGCAGTTAGCGTAACCTTAGAAAGACTCAGTTAATTGATTAGATAATTGTTAATTTAGTTCAACCAGAATTGATTACTGTAGTGAGTTAAGTTATTCACTATAAAGGGAAAAAGAACTATTTGTGATCTGTTTTTTTTTTTTTTTAAGATAATTATGTAGTGTTTTGGGGAACTAAGAATATGATGTTATTTAGAATATTTTAGCCCTTATATTAAATTAGCTGATTATTGAAGTAGATATAATTAAATAACAAGAAATTAATTTATTTGAATAGCTTTATATATATAAATAGAATACTTTAGTCTATTATAAATAAATTAATTTTAATTAGTTTATGGTATTTATAGTAGCCGATTGTGATTAATTAATTGGTTTAAAATCTTAGAATTATTAAATGCATATATGTGGACTTAATGGTTAATAAATGTTGTCTAAGGCAGATGGACTGTGTGAAGTACGTAAAAGTTTGGATGAATGTATGATGATTATGGCAGACGAGATCAGTTGTTGTGAATTGCTCGATGGATGGGCTTTGAGAATTTATGGTTGAATTGTAGTCTTAAACAGGTGGTTTAATCCATTTTTAGGGGAGGTTCTACCGAAATTTCGCTAGGATCTACGCTAGGTATATTTAATAGTTAAGTGAATAGGCTTATTTGGAACAATTCTTTAACTTGATATATCTAAAATAAAGTTCTTTATTTATTCTTTTTATCATTTAGTTATTTATTTAAGAATCAATTATTATATTATATTGTTAATTAATACTCCTGTATTTACTTGTATTTGAAAATTAATGTCTAATTGTGCACTTGCATCACGATATTTAATTGTTTGATGTGCCTGCATTTAATTGCAATGCTTGATTATTTGTGTTATGAAAATGTTATGACTTGTTTGTGTGGAGTTAGAATGAAGTGGGTCACCATGGGTTTGTGAGGACATCCCGGAAATGATGAAAATATGGAATTTGACCGTCAGCCAGGTATAGGGAGATCGGCGCCCTCTTGTGCACCTAATGATATGATATGGGTGATACCTGATGATATGGTATGTATGATTTAGAAAACCACAGGGTGGCCTCCTATTGGTATGGAAAAGAAAAGAGAGAATGGAAAAACAATGAGAGGGCTGGTCAAGTGAAGATTAGACCAGTCGGCCATGTATGGGGGATCGGCTCCCTAGTGCACACGTCATGAGAGGATGAGCCATGTGGAAGGACAGCTCATCAAGGGTTTCAGTAACGCCACTGACCAATTTCTACGTGATGTAATTATGTGAAGGTGTTAATGTTTGTGAGTGCCACTGATATGCCTTTTGTGTGACAGCCTGCATGATCACATAACTAGTCGGATGACTAGATCGATACATTCACACATTCACGTGAATGCATGTGTTGTGCAATAACTATTATTCTTTAATAGACTCACATCTCTTTTGTTTAACCTTTCATAAAACAGGTTCTTCTATACCCCAGTTAAAGTTCTGTTTCCTTCACCGCAAAGCTAGGAAAGAAAATCTTTAATTCCAGTAATTAGTGTAATTATGAGTGTACAAAATCTAATAGTTCTATTTGATATTAAACTCCGCAGTTGTAGGAATAAAAGCAATAAACTAATGAGGATGTTTAATTAATCATTTATGAAAATGCTTGAATATGTTAGTCCATATTATGAAGGTAATGTATTATAGTTGGGCCCGACTTATAAAATTGTATAAGATGTTAGATTTGGGCCAAAAATATAATATAAATATGTGACTTATTATGCATAGCAATATGGGCTTAATGCTTGAAATTTACATTGATATATTTGAATTATGTAGTTAGGCTTACTACAGGCCTCGAGGGCCTTAATCTTACCTGGGTCCTAGTGCCGGTCCGGCCCATGGAAATGGGTCGTGATAGCTTCGAATCTTCGGTTTGGGTCTAATCAGGAAATCACCTTTGCATATATTTAGATGCATCGTTTGGGATCCTTTCCCATCACTAGAATTAAGCAAATTGAGTCGCTATTATTAATTAGGGGCAATCTTCCTTAAATTTGCCCCGGGTCGAGAAAGTTGCTCACCCGATCCTGCACACCTCTGTTCCTTAGGGTAGGGTAAAGGATTTGGCGTGCCAATCTTTCCATTTGATACAACATGGTCAAATGACAAGGTATATTCCAACTCTAGCAGATGGGACCCTTTAAACTAAACCACTAAAAGCATGTACTGACCTTAGAACCGATACCTAGGATTATATGCACCCAACATCATGAAATAGTTTTGGCGTGACATCCACACATTCAAGCATTTCATATTATGGACCAAGAGACATCAAAACACCAATTAGTTGTAACACCCACTGCCCAGTCCCAAGAGACCAAACAACGGATGCCACATTCGGTGCTAGAGGCACCTTCCTAACTAACATATAAATGATATTATCAGGTTATGAATTAGAAGTGATTTAGCATTCACAAGTTTGCCAAATAATAATATTTTTTTGAAAATGATTTGGTAGAATTCTACAGAAAAACTGTAAGAGTTTCCCCTAAAAATTGAACTCGCCAAACATGTAAATACAAGACACTCCCAAATTCAAACTCCAAACCCCCATCAAACTCCAACAATCAACACAACACAGACAATACTTCTATAACTTCATAACTATAGAATCTCTCATTAGCATCATAATAATCATCAACTAAATGCATTCATTTATATATATCAAATCCTAATATTCCAACCATGCCAACTAACTTAAAAAAAATAATTTATATCTAATCATTAAATAAGTCCCATGCTTAACTCCAAATATATACACCAAATAATTTAGCATCATGCTTAAGTTATATAACCCAAATAACATAATCTCCAAATAGATAATAATTATACATGTCATAATTCTTAATTATATAAAACTAAATTTACTACTACCAAAATAGTCTCTTCTACTCTAATGCTACTCTTCTGGTCTTTGAGCAGCAACCACGGTCTTCAACTTGCGCATGATAAAAATTAACGCGCTGAGTATAAAACTCAGTAGTGCTTATAAATCACATACTTACCAAGGTTGCGACGACAACATACTTAAAAAATAAATTTTAAAAGAATTTCATTTTATAGAAAACATTTGGATAACAAAGCATGATTTCATATTCATAGTACATAATTTCACATTTTACTTATAAATCATTAGCAACTATAGTTATCATCATATCACATCAAATATTCATTACCTTTGATGTTTATTTCATCCTTAAGTATGTTTTTCATTTTAATTAATAACATAGTCAGACCAACAATGATCAAATATATATAACATAATTTTTTCAATTAATTTAATTTCCTTGAAAATATTTTTCTTAAGAGGCTCTCATACACTTAGGAGAAGATGGAGTGGATAAGATTTCATAACTTATTCGTAATGGCCTTATATGCCAACATAATCATAGGTGATTCAAGAGCCTATCATAACATATGAAGCGCATCCGCTATAACATAAGGCACCCACATGCCTAGCATATAATCATAGCTTCATATCATAATGGCATCAAATGCCGAGCATGCTCATCTTACATAATAAATCAAAATCACACATTAAATTCATACCAAGTATATTAGATCCTAAAAACATAACTTTATTTCTTAATACAAAACTTATATTTAGCATAACTTTTTCTTAAATACAATTAAGCATATTATTATGCTAGACAAATAAGTTTCATGGCCTATATAATAAGTACAAAAATAAATATTTACTCCCATTATCTTTAATATTTCTGAAGTAATTTTATGTATAATTCATTTGATTAAGGTTTATTTATAAATTAGAAAAGATTTTGAAGAGTATTGTGAATAAATGATCTAAATTAAGAAATTTCTAGCATTTTAGCAACCCTGACCTTTGTTGTGTTTTTAGGACATAACTTGAGTTATAGGTCTCTAAATTGAGTGCAATTTAATTCATCAGAAAGCTAAGACAAAATGCTATAAATATTATGAAGGGACTACGACATCAAACTTTAAGATGGTAAAAAAAAGCTAGGAACACATACCAACAGTCCAAACTTGATTTAGTACATCCAATTCCAATGTTTATTTAATTCCTACTTATACAAGCACTCAAATTAAACAAATCCAAATCCAGAGAAGTCTTAAGATACATGGCAACAACTTTCATGAAGAACTCAAAACATAATCTTGTCATTTTAGTGGCCAAAATGGGCAATCAATTCAGATATACAAGAAGCATAGCATGACAGAATCAGCTTTGGTTAAGATACATGGCAACAACTTTCATGAAGAACTCAAAACATAATCTTGTCATTTTAGTGGCCAAAATGGGCAATCAATTCGGATATACAAGAAGCATAGCATGACAGAATCAGTTTTGGTATTTAAATCATAAGTTGAGCTATAAGCATCCAAATCCGACACATGAGAATGGGTTGGAAAGATAAGAAGTAGACCTACAACTTTCATGAAGGGCTCAGATATAGATGGAAAGTAAAAGGAATCGAAAAAAGGTTCCTAAACACACCCAATAGCACATTTATTAAATTAAAGTGCCACAATTCAAGCAATTCATACAAAATCTCCAATTTTCACATAATAGCATAATTTCTTAAAATCAAAAAGAAGAAAAGTATATTTATGAACACTAACCTCTAAAACAAGCTTAGATTAAAGCCCTCTAAGCTTTAAACCTTAGCTTTCCCCTTATCTTTGATGGAGGGTTCTCTAACCTCTGCATAAATAGAAAATCAAAATCAAGAAAATAAATAAAAGAAGAATTGGAGCATGAATTAAGATGGAAATGCTAAAAGAAAAATCAAAACCCAAAAATAAGAAAGAAAATCATCAAAACACTTACTTAGCTTAAGTAGAAAATCTCTAAATTTTCTTGAAAATAATCACCAAAAATCACTACCCAAGCTTAAATCTCCAAGTTTAATGACTTATTTAAAGTTTAATGGAGTGAAAATGGCGTGTTTAATATGTAGGAATTGAAGAAAAATAAAGAGAATGAGAGGAAGAACGTGATGCCTAAAAGGAGAAGAAGAAGAAGAAAAAAAAGGTAAAGTGGTTGCTTAATGGATAATCTTTGACTTATATAGTCAATAAAGGCATTTTAGTCATTTCCCCCTACTTCCTTAAAAAGTGACATTTGGGTGGTTAAGATTAAATCAATGGTACTCTAACCTAATGGCTAAAAATATTCTCCAATTAAATTCCTTCAAAATATTATTTATCTCTACAAAATTCTTTAATTTACTCTATAGAAGTAATTTCTCAAATTTCCTTAATTAATAAAACACCATAATTCATTATTCACTAATTATCCAAATTCTCAAAATAAATTCATTACTTATTTTCTATCCGTAAAAACCACGTATGCATGTTCCAAAAATATTAAATAAAATATAAAATATAAATAGTAATTTTTCCGGACCGAAATAATACCATTTTTCGGACTGGTAATACTATTCATAGACTGGTAAACTACTATAGAAAAATAGGATGTTACACCAGTGACCTAACCAAAACACTAAACCAATGGTTAAAACATCAAAACACCAACCAGTTGTCTAACCTAAACATTAAACCCATGGTCAACCCGAACCCATAATCAAACCTAAACACTAGTCCTTACCCGAGGGGATGTAACCGACTAAAACTTTCCCACTTACTTAAGCCTCAAACACTAACCTCAACACCTCAATTTTCCAAAAGCCTCAAATCAAACCTAAGCAGTTAAAAATTCCTGAACTAGGAGCAGCGCCCGAGTCATGCCCTCAAATATTGACTTGCGCATTGCTTCCTCACCACCAAATACCCCAAAGCCTCAAATACCGACCTGAGCACTACTAAATATCACCAAAGCCTCAAACACCTACTTGAGCACCTCAAATTACCAAAAGCCTTAAATTAGACCTAAGCACCTAAAAATTCTCGAACTGGGGGCAGTGCTCAAGTCATGCCCTCAAATCTTGACTCACGCACTGCTTCTCAAAGCCTAAAACACCAACCTGAGCACCATAAACATTTTCTAAAAGCCTCAAACATCGAACTAAGCACCCCAAACAGTTCCGAACTGGGGGCAATGCCCAAATCATGCCCTCAAATCTTAATTCATGCATTGCTTCCCCCTTACTTAAGCCTCAAACACTGACCTGAGCACCTCAATACCCCGAAGCCTCAAACATCGACCTGAGCATTACAAAATATTGCAAAAGCCTCAAACACTGACTTGAGCACCTCAGATTACTGAAAAGCTTTAAATTAGACCTAAGCACCTAAAAAATTCTCAAGCAGGGGGCAATGCCCGAGTCATGCCCTCCAATCTTTACTCTCTCCCACTCTTTCCAGAGGCTAGGTTGCTAGCCAAGTTTAAGATGCCTGCCATGGACAAGTTCGATGGCACCACCTGCCCTAAGACCCACCTAAAAATTTATGTGGGTGCCCTTACTCCTCTTGATGTAAACAATGAGCTCCTTGCTCAGTTGTTTCAGCAACCCCTCACTAGTGCTACTCTCCGCTGGTTTGTCACCCTGGACAATGCTAAGAAGAGAACTTGGGATGAGATCTGTAACGCCTTCAACCTGCAGTACCACTACAACATGGAGGTGGACATTACTAGGAGGGATTTGGAGACTACCAAATAGGGAGCTCGAGAGTCTTTCTCCTCATTCCTTACAAGGTGGAGAGGTAAGGTTGCTCAAATGCTCAACAGTCCCTTCGAGCAAGAACAGATTGACATCATAATCAAGAATCTTCTCCCCTCCTACCAGAACCACTTAAGGACACAGTACCTCCCAGACTTCCGAGCCTCATTACCACTACAACAAAGATTGAAGACCCGATCCAATCAGATTAAAGAGGCAAGCTTCTTCCTCAAGATTAAGAAGCCCCAAGTTAGCTATCATGCAGTTCCTCCTATCACTCAGAAAGGCAGTAAGGTGGCCAACCTGACCGGCCAAAGACAACTTCCTCCTTCATCTCTAAGACCAGTTGCCCAAACTGACAGACGCAACTTCACAGGTCTGGGGGGTCCCTCTTTCCTTCACTTTCTAAAAGGCTGTAAATGATAAGTTTATTTAGCCATTAAAGCCAAGACCTCTACCTAACCCCATTCCAAAGAACTTCAACCTAAACTCCTTCTGCTCTTTCCACCAGGGCCTGGGCACAAAATCGATAAGTGCAAGACTTGAAGGCATAAGATCCATGACCTAGTGGAAAGCGGCCAAATATTCCCAATGCGACCATGATCGAACATAAACACCAACCCTCTCCCTCATCACCAAAATAACATCCACATGATTCACCAAGAGCCAGATTCTGACCTGGTCTCTCTGATCCACCCCATTCTGAATAATTCATATTGCATTATAAACCTGAACGGCGTATTGGAGGAGATTAACACCATCACCCGGAGCGGGAGACAATACCCATCTCTCCTCCTGAAGCTCTACCCAACCTAGCCACCCTAGCCAAAGACATACCCAGTTCTAGCTTTGGACCATAACCGAAAAACTTTATCTTGGACCAGCTGAAGAAGAATAAGGCCAATATCTCTATATGGGGGTTAATCTAGTCCTCCTTTATGCACTGCCAAGCCTTGGTAAAAGCTATGAATCAATGTCAGACTTCCGTTGACATAACTCTCGAGGCATTGGTGGCATCAATCGTAAGAAACCCCCTTGCCTTAGCCCTCTATTTTGCTTACTATGAGATCCCTTCAGGAGGTGGGGACCAAAACCATGCTCTGTACATCAGAGTCCAAGCCAGAGGTAAGATAGTACCTATGGTTCTGGTAGATAATGGGTCAGCTCTGAATGTGTGCCCCTGAAAGTGACCAGCTACCTGGGGTTAACTATTGAAGACTTTATGCCATCTGATTAGATTATAAGGGGATATATAACACTAGGCGAGAAGTTTTGGGCATGGCCGATATAGAGGTCACAATCGGGCCCACAGTCATGACTATTCGTATCCAAGTGGTGGATGTTCTGGCATGCTTCAATCTCCTCTTGGGAAGGCCATGGATCCACAAGGCTAAAGCAGTAGCCTCCTCTCTACACAAAAATTGAAGTTCCCTTACGATAATGCAATGGTGACAATTAAAGGGGACTTGACGGGAAAATATAAAATTCCTTCCTTGTCCCCACTTCTAGAAATCCAACCGGAACAAGCAATCTACCCTTTATCCCGCTTCTACTTTGATTCAATCTAGTTTATTGAGGCAGAAATGGGTAAAGAGATTTTCCCAATGGACTTTGATCCTATAGTAACCCACTTGTAGCTAACATGATGTAGCCATATGTTATTTTCCAAAAATGGGACTCGGTCGAAACCAAAAGGGTATGGCCTCCTTCATTGAATCCCCAATTGATGAATCTCCCTTCGGTCTTAGATTCAAACCAACAGATGAAGAGTGAGAGGAGTTGGAAGATACCAAACAAATGGCAAGAATAAGAGGTGAAACAAGGGACCCACCGATGCGCCCATATTTCAAAACCCTTAATGGCTACTTTATAATAAGCGTTATTATTTCTTTAAAGAATCTTGGTATTGCCCTCTGACCAAAAGACTAATCCCTTATTTTGAACTTCTCTATAACATCAAGCTCTTAGTAGAAGACCGTGAGCCTCTTTTCAAGCTCCAAACAGACTGGGAGGACAATATGGAGATATCCCTCTTTAACCTATGCATGATTATCGATCGAGTGGAAGAAGACCCCCAAGCCTCATACAACCTATCCAAGCACCCCTTCAGAACTGGTACCTTGAGTAGCGCATAGAGTAGTCCATCGTCCTCCTGCCTGAACCTGAATCTAAGTTAGAAACAGAACTTGAGTCAGAGTCTAGTTCAGAGTCTTCTGAGTCTTCTTTGTCTTCCCTTTTTGAGTTAGGGGACCCTTTTGTTGAACTCAATGTCGATGCCGACCATAGCACTTTTACCACTAATGAAACATTCCAGTTTTCTTGTTACCCTTTCTCTAACCTAAATGAGATTGCTGGCAAAGTAGAAAATGAAAAAGAAAGTGAAATAAAAGTAACAAAAGAATAAATAAACATTGGCACAGAAGTGAACCAAAATATACATTTGTTGTGCATGAATATGATTGTAAACATGAGTTGATAGAGCTCAACAAGCAGTATTCAGATTGCTTCACATGGACAACTAGTGACATGACCGGTATAGAACTTGACATTGCCGTTCATAAGATACCCATATACAACCAAATCAAACCAGTTAAGCAAAAGCTCCGAAGGTAGAAATCGGAGATTTCCCTCAGAATTAAAGAAGAAACAGCTAAGTTTCTGGAGAACAACTTTATCGAAGCTATAGATTACCCAACATGGCTAGCAAACATAGTGCCAATTCCTAAGAAAGATGGCAAGATCAGAATTTGTGTTGATTACTGGGATTTGAACAAGCCATGTCCTAAGGATGATGTCTCATTGCCCCATATTGACCTACTCATTGACAGAATGGCAGGATCCAATATGATTTCAGCCATAGATCTATGTGTAGGGTATAATTAGAAACCGGTCAATCCACCGGATAAGCCGAAGACTTTGTTCATCACCGAATGGGTACTTTTTATTACAGAATGATGCCATTTGGGCTGAAGAATGCTGATGCCACTTATCAGGGGATGGCTATCATAATCTTTCATGACTTGATGTACAAGAATATAGAAGTATATGTTAATGATATGTGTGAATACTCAAATTTTGAGGCTCAAAGAGCCATTTTTTCCGGACTGCAAACAGTCCGGTTGGACCGGAGGTCATTCAAAAAGTTCACCGGAAGTGTGCCAATATGGTACTTGAAATGTCCGAAAAATTACGAGGATCACGGAACTGGTCTCGGAATATTTTTTTTGGAGGTCCGAAACTCCCGGAAAAGCCTCCGGAACGAAAAAAAGAAAAAGGGGAAAAGGCACACGTGCCCGCTCGCGGGGGTGGGCATGCCCGCCAAGGCCAGGCGGGCATGCCCGCCCGGCTAGGGCGGGCACGCCCGCCCAAGCCAGGCGGGCACGCCCGCCCAGCATGGCGGGCATGCCCGCCCTCGAAGGCGGGCAGGGGCGCCCGGGGTCGCGTTTTTCCTATAAAAAACGGCTCTGGGGCTCCGTTTTGAGACACTCAGTCTGTGTTAACGGACGCTCCTTCTCCCTACGCTCTTTGCGATTCTTTACTGCTTTCTTGCATTTTTTTAATTTTAGTTTTATTTTATTGTTGTGATACTTGGTCACTTAAAATTAAATTAAAATTAATTCCCTTAACGAGGAGCTTAACCTGGAGTTAAGAAGCGGTCGACGATTAAATCAGGTACATGAACTGAACTCTGCCTATTTAATTTTAGCACGTCATGCATGCTTCTTTTCTACTCCTAATAATTCTACAACTGCATAAATGCATCCATGCCATCATTAGGCAAACAAATTGCCTCAATTAAATAAATTTAGGCTAAATGCCCGATTAATTAATAATCGCGGTATTAAGGCCTAAATCCGATAATATTGGCTCAAAACACCTAGTTAATTAATAGCTATGGTGTAATCGCCTTTATTTCAAACAAATCCTGCTTAAGTCCAATTAATTAATAATTGTGGCTAAAAGCCTTAATTGATCACGTTTTGGCAACAAGTTGCCTACAATTAAATCGATCTTTTTGCAAAATGCCTTAAAATTAATCAACTTATTTTGGCAAAAAGCCTTAAATCAATCATTTTGGCGACAATCGCCCAATCAACATCATTTTGGCAATCAAATTGCCTAAATCACTCTTTTGGGCTAAAAGCCTTAAAATCAATCATTTTGGCGACAATCGTCTAAAATTAATCATTTTTGGCAACGATTGCCTAAATCAATCTTTTTGGCTAAAAGCCATTAAAATCAACATTTTGGCATCAAATGCCTAAAAATCAATCAATTCTTTGGCAAAATGCCTAAACAAAATGCACAAAGCATACACACACTCATGCATAAAGCATTCTCATTCAAAGCCCTCTAAAAGAGGCCTATCGAACTACGTTGACTTTGATCTTCCATTCAAACGGAAGTACGTAGGCACGTTTGGGATTTAACCCCGGGCGGCAAGTCAAAATCACATAAACATTTTCATTGGTCCCAATTACATCATCTTTCACCCTACAAAGCATTCATCTTTGGTTAGTTCATCAGCATGACATAGTCTCGGGATCCACCTCGGGTTCGTAGACCATGCCTTGAACATTTGGGATAATTAATCTAGTAACTAGGTTAATTAAAATTGGAGTCACTTAGGGTTTTTCCTAGTTTACCAGAAAATAATTAAACAAGGTGGCGACTCACACATCACGTGCATTTCTTCCTTAGTCACATGCATTCATATGCTATGATATTTGGGGGAGGGGTTCACAGTTTGGCGACTCTGCTGGGGATGCTTTATGTAATCTTTTTGCATAATAGTGGACTACAATTGTTGAATAAACTAACCTGCCCTTCTTTAGGGCATTACTTTACTATGCTTTGTTTTGCAGGGTACCTTGACATAAATCGAGTGTTCTTTCTTTAAGAATACTCGATGAGAGGAAATTTGAACTTAAGTGACAAATTTGATTAAGACATTTAAATTTGTTGATCTATTTGCACGATTGAGAATCTTTTTCTCCATTGCATAAAAAAAATGAATTTCAAATGAATTTCTTCTCTCTCTGTTCAAACTTCTGAGTCTGGATAGCAAGTAGCGCTGATCGGCAAGTCTCTTTGATTATGTCGACGGACAGCCAAAGCGTCCTCCCTGTTGCCGAAAACCATCCCTAATCCTTTTGGGGATGGCCCATGGGCATGCGTACTGTTGGACCCACGCGAAACTCTTTGTTTCACATGTGGTTAGGTATATCCATGCTCAAGGCTCAAGGGTCCCTTTATAAGCCGATTCTCTATTCGTGTCATAGCCTATAGAACCTACCCTCTAGGACTGTATGCACCCAATGATGAGAACCATACCATTAAAACAGATTATGACGTGCTGTTACGTGCATTCACGACATACCATAAACATGGGGTAAACGCAAAGAGGACGGAAAACACTCTTTCACCATTAGTCATGCACAGTTGGACAAGGAGTCAACCTACCTCATACACCAAACACTATACCTAATCCAACTACCCTTGTACTTTCAAGTGCCCACGATCCAAGTGCCCACATCTGTGCCAGCCACACCTACAGTACTATCACCAGCTTCACCAGCTACACCAGCTTCACTTGCAACTCCTACAACTTTATTTGCACCAATGGCATCGATTGCTGATATCCAAACCCTCATTGAACAACTAGAGGCTAGAATGGAGGCCAGAATGGAGGCCAGAATGAATGAGGCGCTACCGCCCAAAGGACCGCCCTCATAGCTGAATTGGGCAATGGGAATGGAAATGGAAATGGAAATGGGGCTTCTGCCGGGGGAAGTGGACCTGCTGCCTCCAACCAGGGTCCTGCTGCTGAACCAACAAACCCTACCTTAAACCTGGGTGATGTACCCTCCAAAACTGCTTCTGAGCTGGAAGCTCAGAGAATGAGAGAGAAGTTAGAGCTCCTGGAAAGATCTATCACTGCTCTCAAAACCCACAAAGAAGTGGTGGACATGGACTCCTTGTCCTTGTTCCCTGAGGCAAGATTGCCAACCAGGTTTAAGATGCCCAACATGGACAAATTCGATGGAACTACTTGTCCTAAAACTCACTTGAAGATGTATGTGGGTGCCCTTAACCCATTTGGACTGAGCAGCGAGCTCCTTGCTCAATTGTTCCAACAATCTCTCACCGGTGCTGCTTTGAGGTGGTTTGTCAGCTTAGACCGATCCAAAATGAAAACATGGGAAGACATCTGCAATGCATTCAATTCCCAATACCGCTATAACATGGATGTGGATGTCACTCGAAGAGAGTTAGAAACCACCAAGCAAAAGAACAATGAGCCCTTTTCCTCGTTCCTTACGAGGTGGAGGGCCAAAGCCGCCCAAATGATTAATCGGCCCTTTGAGCAAGAGCAGGTAGACATAATCATTAAGAACCTGCAGCCTGTTTACCAACACCAACTACAAACCCAGTACCTACCGACGTTTCAGTCGCTCATTGCCACTGCTACGAAAGTAGAAGATCTGATTCAAATGGGGCAACTGAAAGAAGACTCAGGAACCTCAAAGTACAAGAAACCTAGCCAAGCTAGTAAAGTCCACGAAGTGGCGAGCATCACCCCTACTAATCCTTTACGTGTGGGAAACATGAGGAATAACAATCAATCATCGAGAAGGACATACACTGATCTTGGGATGCCAATCCTTGTGGTATTCCGAGAGGCTGTCAAAGCTAATTACATAAAGCCTTTGGAAGCGAGGCCACCACCAAATCCATTACCAAGGAATTACAGGGCTGATGAATACTGTGAATATCATCAGGGGCATGGGCACAAAACTGAAGCGTGCTGGACGCTCAAGAACCGCATCCAGGACCTAGTGGACAACGGTTCAATTATTCCCAGAAGTAAGCCAAACATTAGTACTAACCCCTTACCAAATCACGGGGTAAATGCTATTATGGCTGATCAGGAACTGATCGATCCTTTCAAACTGTTCCTAGAAATGAATAACATCTGTGTCTTGGATTTGAATGACCTAACCGGAGAACTTGATGCTATAACTAGGAGCGGGAGACAATATGAACCGTTAGTTTTGGACAAAATTCAAAATAAACCCTACCAGAGGGCAGAGGAGCCAAAGGAGGACCCGGTGCTATCACAATTAAAAAAGACACAAGCTAGGGTGTCAATCTGGGAACTTTTGGCATCATCCTTTCCTCATCGCCAAGCTCTTTGCAAGGCTTTGAGTCAACTTCAGATGCCTGTGGAAGTTAGCCCTGAAGTGCTAGTATCCACCCTCACCTAATCATCTAAAACACGAAGCATCGGTTTCTCTGATGACGATTTGCCCAAGGAGGGAGGCAGTCATAACAATGCTCTTTATGTCACTGTTCAGACTCGAGACAAAACCGTGCCCATGGTTCTCATTGATAATGGGTCGGCACTGAACGTCTGCCCACTAAGGGTAGCCAGTTGCCTGGGGTTAGAAGAAACAGATTTCACCCCCTCTGATCAGATAGTAAAGGCCTATGACAGTACCCGAAGAGAAGTGTTGGGAGTTGCCACACTGAAGTTAACTGTCGGGCCAGCAGTGATGGAAGTCCCATTCCAGGTAATTGATGTACCAACTAGCTTCAACCTGCTCCTGGGTCGGCCATGGATACATCATACTAAGGCGGTGCCCTCATCCCTACATCAAAAGGTCAAATTCCACTATGAAGACAAAGTTATCACCATTCAAGGAGATGACTACAATCAGCTTAAAAAACCAAAGGGCCAACCTCTCTTTGAGGTCAACCCTGAGGCCGCCAACCTACCCCTTTCGGGATTTCAGTATGATACTGTACAGTTCATGGAAGGGAAAACTACAAACTCTTGAATTCTCTTTGATTTCGGGACGGTACAGATAAACTGTATAGTTCCTCTGATGCAGAAAATGTCCTATTTGCCAGGAATGATTATGGCGAGGTCTGGGAAAACATATCCTGCACTACAAGCTTGGGAATGCCCGGTGAATGAAGGGACTTATGGACTGGGTTATGAGCCCACTGACGAAGAGCGTGCTGAGAAAACCCGAAGAGGAAGGAAGAAAAGTATACAGATGCGGCCTTACCTATTGACTCTGAACAGCTACTTCTGCAAACCTGGAGAAGCAGTTCCTTACTGTGGCTTCCAGGAGCCCTTTTGTTGCTCAACTGTTAAGAAGATGCTGCCTGGGATAGAAATATTCTCGGATGTTTGGGGCAACAAGCCCGAGGTAGTAACCGAGCTGGAGGCAGAAGACTTCATGCAGCCTAATCTCTTTGATGAGGTTGCAGTTATCACCGGAAGTGATGGGAATCAAGACTTGTGCAACCTAATCAAGCCGAGCGAAGGACCTCTTGACAACTGGTACGCCGAGAAGGAGCACACTACTGACAAACCCCCTCCCAAGTCAAACCTAGTACCTCCCTCTGTACACAAATCTTGTATTGAGTCTGAGTCTGACCCCGAGTCTGAAATCGAGTCAGAGTCTAGTTCTGAGTCGTCCCTGTCGGATCTAGAGGATCCAGATTTCAGATTTGATGTAATCTTTGAAGACGATTCCGTCATAATCAATAAAGGCTTGCAAATTCTTGATTACCCTGCGTGTCTATCTTTCCAAGCATTTCCAAGCAAAAGTAATAATCAAATAAATGAAATAAAAGATGAAAAAGAAAAAATAATGATTGGCAAAGAAGAAAATGAACATACATACATTGCATCTGATTGTATGAACAGGGAACAAGTCAGTGAATGTTTGAAGAAATTTGCCGATTGTTTCATGTGGAAGGCAAGTGACATCACGGGAATCGACCCAGCAATAGTGGTGCATAAGATTCCAGTATACCCTGAGGCTAAGCTAGTGAAACAGAAGCTTAGAAGGCTAAAGACAGAATGGTCCTTGAAAATCAAGGAGGAAGTTGCCAAGCAACTGGAGAACAAGTTTATAGAGCCCATTGCTTACCCGACATGGTTAGCAAACATTGTGCCGGTTCCTAAGAAGGATGGAAAAGTCAAAATGTGTGTGGATTATCGGGATTTGAATAAAGCATGTCCGAAGGACGACTTCCCCCTGCCGCACATTGACTTGTTGGTGGACCAAATGGCTGGACACGAGATGGTCTCCTTGACTGATCTCGCTGTCGGGTATAATCAAATAATGATGCATGAGCCAGACAAAGAAAAAACGGCATTCACCACGGAGTGGGGAACTTACTGCTACAGGGTCATGCCTTTTGGGCTCAAAAATGCCGGGGCAACCTATCAACGAATGGCGACAACCATCTTCTATGACATGATTCACAAAGAATTAGAAGTATATGTGGACGATATGGTTGTCAAATCAAAAACAGCTGAAGAACATACGACAGTGCTTGAGAAGTTCTTCCTTAGACTTCGAAAGTACAATTTAAAGCTCAACCCGACAAAATGTCTGGTTGGAGCTACATCCGGAATATTTCTGGGGCATATGGTCAGTCGGAAGGGCATAGAGATCGACCCTTCGAAAGCCAAGGCCATTCTGGAAATGCCAGCACCAAGGACGGAAAAAGAAGTCCGAGGTTTCCTAGGAAGGCTACAGTACATCAGCCGGTTCATCAATCAGTTGGCCGATACTTGTGGTCCGATTTTCAAACTACTTAGGAAAGGAGTAGCAGTCAAATGGAATAAGGATTGTCAGGCGGCTTTCGACCAAGTCAAGCAATACCTGCTATCCCCGCCTATTTTACAACCACCAAGGCTAGGAAAGCCTTTGCTACTGTACCTGTCTGTGACAGAAGAAGCAATGGGTGCCATATTAGCTCAACAAGCAGAAGATACAAGGATAGAAAATGCCGTGTATTACCTTAGCAAGAGGATGCTGGAATATGAGTTGAAATACAACAAGATAGAGAAGTTGTGTCTGGCTCTAGTCTGGGCCTGTACCAAGCTGCAACACTACCTCTCGTCTTACACTACACACGTAATCTCTGAATCGAACCCCTTGAAATTCCTTATGGAAAGGCCGGTTCTTGACTGTAAGATGGCAAAGTGGGTGTCAGTGCTTGCGGCTTATGATTTAAAGTTTGTACAACGTAAGGCAGTAAAAGGCGGGGCCTTGGCTGACCTATTAGCAGAATTACCGGTCGAAGACCAAATGCCGGAGGTAGAGTTCCCCGACGAAGACCTGTTAAACTTGGAAAGTCAGGTCTGGGAGATGTACTTCGATGGAGCTTCGAACTACCATGGAAATGGGATTGGAGTTGTATTCAAAACTCCTTGTGGAGAATACATCCCAATTGCAGTTAAACTAGACTTCGACTGTACCAATAATGAGGCCGAATACGAAGCCTGCATCAAGGGGTTAGAAGCAGCCTTGGAAAAAGAGATAAAAGTCCTCAGGGTTTTCGGAGATTCCAACCTGATAGTCTCCCAGGCTCTAAGGAAGTGGAAAATCAAGGAAGAGCGTTTGGTTCCTTACCTACAACGCTTAGACGAATTGGCTCAACAGTTTGAGGAATTATCTTTCCACTACCTGCCGCGAGCCAAAAATCAATTCGCTGATGCCCTGGCCACTTTGGCCTCCATGGTTAATGTGGGGAGAGACCAAGTTATTCGGCCCCTGACAGTTAGGCTTCAGAAACAGCCAGCACACATCATGCATTTGGTAGATGACAAGCCTTGGTTTTGGGATATACAAAATTACCTTCAGAACGAAGCCTACCCGGAGGGATCCACCAAAACTGATCAACGGACATTAAGACAGTTAGCGTCTGGATACTTCCTTACTGGGGGAATTCTGTATAAAAGAAGTTGGAAAAGCTTGCACCTAAGGTGCGTTGGTGAAGAGGAGGCTCAAACCATTATGGATTCCGTGCATAATGGGGAATCTGGGTCACACATGCATGGGATAGCCTTGGCTCGGAAAATCATGAACCTAGGTTATTACTGGTCAACTATGAATGCGGATTGTGTGAGGCACGCGCGAAAGTGCCATGAGTGCCAAATTTTCCCTAAGCTGCAAAAACGGCCTCTGGTCAATTTAAATCCAATTGCTTCACCATGGCCTTTTGCAACTTGGGGCATAGATGTAATCGGAAAAATCCACCCGAAAGCCTCTAATGGCCATCAGTTTATCCTGGTCGCTGTAGATTATTTCACCAAATGGATTGAGGCAGCTTCCTTTTCAGTTTTGAACGCCAAGAAGGCAGTGCAGTTTGTACGTGCCAACATCCTTTGTCGGTACGGAACACCATTCGAGATCATTACTGATAACGGGTCTCATTTTCAAGGCGAATTCGCTGACCTCTTAAAGCAAAAGAAGATTCAACATCATAAGTCCTCACCCTATCGCCCACAAACAAATGGGGCCGTCAAAGCTGCGAACAAGGCTATAAAGGTCATTTTGCAAAAGACAGTTCAGAAACATAGGGCATGGCATGAACAATTACCAAATGCTTTGTGGGGATACAGGACTTCTATCAGAACGCCTACTGGGGCGACTCCGTATTCTTTGGTATATGGTATGGAAGCAGTACTGCCTATTGAGCTGGAAGTTCAGTCGGCAAGAATTATCTGGGAAAGCCAGATCAGCGAAGCAGATTGGGCTGAGAATTACCATTTACAACTATTGGGAATGGATGAGAAGCGATTGCAAGCGATCCACCAAGCTCAAGTTTACCAAAGAAGAATGGCGCGGCATTTTAACAAGAAGGTTAAAGACCGGAAACTTGAAGAAGGTTGTTTGGTCCTGAAAGAAATTAGACAGCCAATCCTGGACCCACGTGGAAAGTTTCGTCCTCATTGGGCTGGACCCTACGTATTGAAGAAAATATTGTCAGGCGGAGCCGTTATTTTGACTGATTTGGATGGTTTGGAATTCACTAATCCATGTAATTTAATCAGTTAAAAAGATATTTTGTGTAATTGTAATCATTGCATAATGTATGATGAACTACATTAGACCTGATTCTCTTTGGAAAAAAAGAAATTATATATCGGAGATATGTAGGCAGCTCTCATTGGGCGCGGTCTAAACATTTTAAAAAAAAAAGCATTTTCATAATTCTTTCTTCTTTGCCGATAATAAAAAAAAAGAAGACAAAAAAAAAAAAGAAAAGAAAACCCGCTAAGCCGAAAACCCGAAAGGGCGGCTTAGGCAAAAGTCGGGGCCCGCTGTGAACCCCTCCCCCGAAATATTATAGGCGTATGAATGCATGTGACTAAGGGAAGAAATGCACATGATGTGTGTGAGTCGCCACCTTGTTTAATTATTTTAGGGTAAACTAGGAAAAACCCTAAGTGACTTCAATTTTAATTAACCTAATTACTAGATTAATTAACCCAATGTTTAAGGCATGGTCTACGAACCCGAGATGGATCCCGAGACTATGTCATGCTGATGAACTAACCATGAATGCTTTGCAAGGTGATTGGACCAATGGAATGTTTAAGTGAGTTTGAATGATTGCGACTTGCCGCTCGGGGTTAGATCCCGAACGTGCCTACGTACTTCCGTTTGAATGCAAGATCAAAGTCAACGTAGTTCGATAGGCCTCTTCTAGAGGGCTTTTAGATGGGATGCTTGATGCATGAGTGTGTGTATGCTTCGTGCATTTTTGTTTAGGCATTTTGCCAAAGAATTGATTGTTTCAGGCACTTGGTGCCAAAATGTTGATTTGAGGCTTTTTGCCAAAAGAAAGGATTTGGGCTTATTCTTGCCGAAAGATAAGTTGGGCTTATTTGCTTGCCAAAGATTAATTGGGCTTATTATTGCCAAAAGATTGATTGTTTAGGCGATTGTCGCCAAAATTGAATGATTTAAGGCTTTTTAGCCAAAATGAATTGGTTTAGGCAATTGTTGCCAAAGGTTGATTCAAGGCTTTTAGCCAAAAGAAATTGATTTAAGCGATTTGTCGCTATAAAAGATCAACTTTTCACTTACAAGCAATTTGTTTGCCTAAAGTGATTAATTAAATTGAAATATAGGCAATTTATTGCCATAAATAAAAAAACGTGTTTAAGTAGGACCTTTTAGTCACAATCATTGATTAACTGGACTTAGGCCAAGAACTGTTTGAAATAAAGGCAATTTCACCATAGTTATTGATTAACTAGGCTTCTTTAGCCAATAATGTCAGATTTAAGTTTTAATACCACGATTATTAATTAATCGGGCATTTAAGCTTAATCTTTATTTGATTGAGGCAATTTATTTGCCTAGTGGATGATATGGATGCATTCATGCAGTTATAGAGTTAAGAGGAGTAGAAAAGAAGCATGCATGAAGTGCTAAAATTAAATAAGCGTAGTCTAGTTTATGTACCTGATTTAATCTCCGACCGCTTCTTAACTCCAGGTTAAGCTCCTCGTTAAGGGAAATATTAATTAAAATGGAATTTTAATGGCCACTTAGTAAAGCAAGAAAAAATGAAAGCAAAATAAAATAAAATAAAATAAAATAAAGAATGCAGAAAGCGATAAAAGAATCGCAAAGAGCGTAAAGGGAGAAGAGAGGTCCGTCAACACAGACTGTGTCTAAAATGGAGCCCCGGGGCCTCTTTTTATAGAGAAAAAACGCACCCCGGGCGCGCCTGCCCGCCCTCGAGGGCGGGCATGCGCGCCTGGGCTGGGCGGGCGTGTCCGCCCATTCTGGGCGGGCGTGCCCGCCCAGGGCGTGCCCGCCCATGCTGGGCGGGTGCGCCCGTACTTGAGGGTGGGCATGCCCACCCCCGCGGGCGGACATGCGTGCCATTTTTTTCTTTCCGGAGGCTTTTTCGGGAGTTCCGGACTTCCAAAAAAATATTCCGAGACCAGTTTCGTGATCTTCGTAATTTTTCGGACATTTCAAGTACCATATTGGCACACTTCCGGTGAACTTTTTGAATGACCTCTGGTCCGACCGGGCTGTTTGCAGTCCGAAAGAATTGGCTCTTTGAGCCTCAAAATTTAGGTATTCACACCCGCTAAGCTGAAAACCCAAAAAGGGCGGCTTAGACAAAAATGGGTAAGCTTGCTAAGTTGAAAACCCGAAAGGGCAGCTTAGGCAAAAATTAGAGCTTGAAATAAATAAAGTTGGAAAATGCCTGGAAAGCTAAATGATTTTCTCAATTCAAGCTAAAAAGTCAAATCTCATTCCAATAGCAGCCCAAAGTCAGGCGGAAAGCAAAAGAGTCCAAACAAATACTGAGTCTAAATCCAAGTCTAAAGCAAAAAAAAGACATCCAAAGAAAATATCCAAAAGCCAAATAAAAGTCAAAATAAGAGAAAGATAGTAAAAGCCTGTAGGAGTCTAGGTGTCCCGTCTCCTCCGTGGAGCAACATCCTCTGAGTCATCCTTAGCTGTTAAACTCTGTTCCACCTCGCCTGTCCGAGGAGCCAGCACAATCTCCTCACCTGTCCCAACCTCCTCTTCAACATCAGCCTGAACCCAACCTTCAAGAACACTCAGCAGTGCAGTCCTCCTTGGTCTTTCAATCGGCTAGACAGCGGCAATGAACCAGGCCCGGTACTCGGGAGAAGTCTGAACACTGGTAGGATCGGGTAAAGGTCTCACCATGCGGTGATCTCTAACCCAAGCTTCAAGGACAGCTCGGGTAACACCAGCAGTAATGGCAGCATCAGCCGAAATATCATCCATAATGGGGACAGTCTGATCTATCCCCATCTGCCTCAAAACGCGCGAAGCGCAATACCAAGTGCAGTGGGTAAGGCCTAGGAGGTAAACCCGAGAATGGCGGAAGCTGACCTGAATAAAGCGGTTGATATTGTACCAAGGGATGAACCACAGTATCTCATTTGGACCCAATTCAACCAGCCACGAAGTCCATGTTTCAGTAGAAGGGTGCGAGATCAAGATTTTTCGCATGCGATACTGGGAAGGATTGTAAGAAAGGGAGGTAGGAGCAGCCACCACTTGAAGATGATCCCTCAACCAAACCTGAGTAATGGATCTTTTCTATTACGAAGAAACAAATTAAAAAGAAGAAGAAGAATGAGGTAGGATAATAGGGAAAAATACCTAGAGAATGATGGGAGAAACTGTCCAATCATCGAACCCTAAAGCGGCTCTGTCAAGGCTTCTAATGGATTCTGCCAGCACAACACCGCCAATGCAACCCATATCCTCCATTTGCCAAACCATGGGACAAAGCCGCAAGTCTCCAAAACCTGGGTCCCGGTTGAATAAGAAACCAGCCAATAAGCAGAAAACCAGGGCCCGCATCCTCAGCCTCATCCGGTCAGGGTCGTCCAAGCAAGTCTCTGAAAATTCATCAATCAGGGGCAGCAGAATCACCTTCTGATCATCCACAATCATAGCCCTAGCCTGTGGCCGGCTAAACCGAAACAAGTTCTCAAATGACTTAACATACCCAACTTTCACCTCGTGCCTAACCAAGGGAGCATTGGGATCACACCCTATAATAGCACAGAACTCCTCAAAAAGAGGGCACATCTCCTCCATCATAGCCCCAAACCGAAAAACGTGGGCTTCCGGGTCCCAAAGTCTAATACAGGCCCGTAAAAATCCCAATCAACTACTACATGCTATGGTTCATCTTTAAAAGAAAAAAAAGAGAGAAAAGGAGAATGAGAGAAGAAAAAGCTGAAAAGTGCCTTTTGGCTCGATTTTCGAGAAAAGATGAGGAATAAAAAATATATATATATATATTTTTTCCATAAAATGGGCTGAAACAAAATCCTATTTTCTTTCAAATTTGATAATCATGCATACATGTTTTCAGTACTAACCAAGTGCAGGTACAGTCAAAGTTCAGTACCGAAATACAGGCAAAAAAAAAATTCACATTTTGGCCCCTGAGGCCCAAAATTCACATTTTGACCCCTAAGGCCCAAAAATTCCCAATTTGGCCCCTAAGGCTCAAAATTCACATTTTGGCCCCTAAGGCCCAAAAGTTCACGTCTAGGCCCCTAAGGCCCAAAATTCACATTTTGGCCCCTAAGGCCCAAAAATTCACATTTTGGCCCCTAAGGCCCAAAAGTTCACATCTGGGCCCCTAAGGCCCAAAAATTCACATTTTGGCCCCTGAGGCCCAAAATTCACATTTTGGCCCCTGAGGCCCAAAAATTCCCAATTCGGCCCCTGAGGCCCAAAAATTCCCAATTCGGCCCCTGAGGCCCAAAAATTCACATTTCGGCCCCTAAGGCCCAAAAGTTCACATCTGGGCCCCTAAGGCCCAAAAATTCACATTTTGGCCCCGAAGGCTCAAAATTCACATTTTGGCCCCTAAGGCCCAAAAGTTCACGTCTGGGCCCCTAAGGCCCAAAATTCACATTTTGGCCCCTAAGGCCCAAAAATTCCCAATCAAAAGGAGCCAAAAGGCGGGTCTTCTGGACGCGTCTGTTTTTCGCCTTCAAAATTTGTGTTTCAGACAACCACCGACTCCCATAAATCATTTTTATGGTTGCCGGTGGGGGGCAGCTGTGAATACTCAAATTTTGAGGCTCAAAGAGCCATTTTTTCGGACTGCAAACAGTCCGGTTGGACCGGAGGTCATTCAAAAAGTTCACCGGAAGTGTGCCAATATGGTACTTGAAATGTCCGAAAAATTACGAGGATCACGGAACTGGTCTCGGAATATTTTTTTTGGAGGTCCGGAACTCCCGGAAAAGCCTCCGGAACGAAAAAAAGAAAAAGGGGAAAAGGCACACGTGCCCGCCCGCGAGGGTGGGCATGCCCGCCCAGGCCAGGCGGGCACGCCCGCCCAGGCCCGCCCTCGAAGGCGGGCAGGGGCGCCCGGGGTCGCGTTTTTCCTATAAAAAACGGCTCTGGGGCTCCGTTTTGAGACACTCAGTCTGTGTTAACGGACGCTCCTTCTCCCTACGCTCTTTGCGATTCTTTACTGCTTTCTTGCATTTTTTTAATTTTAGTTTTATTTTATTGTTGTGATACTTGGTCACTTAAAATTAAATTAAAATTAATTCCCTTAACGAGGAGCTTAACCTGGAGTTAAGAAGCGGTCGACGATTAAATCAGGTACATGAACTGAACTCTGCCTATTTAATTTTAGCACGTCATGCATGCTTCTTTTCTACTCCTAATAATTCTACAACTGCATAAATGCATCCATGCCATCATTAGGCAAACAAATTGCCTCAATTAAATAAATTTAGGCTAAATGCCCGATTAATTAATAATCGCGGTATTAAGGCCTAAATCCGACAATATTGGCTCAAAACACCTAGTTAATTAATAGCTATGGTGTAATCGCCTTTATTTCAAACAAATCCTGCTTAAGTCCAATTAATTAATAATTGTGGCTAAAAGCCTTAATTGATCACGTTTTGGCAACAAGTTGCCTACAATTAAATCGATCTTTTGGCAAAATGCCTTAAAATTAATCAACTTATTTTGGCAAAAAGCCTTAAATCAATCATTTTGGCGACAATCGCCCAATCAACATCATTTTGGCAATCAAATTGCCTAAATCACTCTTTTGGGCTAAAAGCCTTAAAATCAATCATTTTGGCGACAATCGTCTAAAATTAATCATTTTTGGCAACGATTGCCTAAATCAATCTTTTTGGCTAAAAGCCATTAAAATCAACATTTTGGCATCAAATGCCTAAAAATCAATCAATTCTTTGGCAAAATGCCTAAACAAAATGCACAAAGCATACACACACTCATGCATAAAGCATTCTCATTCAAATCCCTCTAAAAGAGGCCTATCGAACTACGTTGACTTTGATCTTCCATTCAAACGGAAGTACGTAGGCACGTTTGGGATTTAACCCCGGGCGGCAAGTCAAAATCACATAAACATTTTTCATTGGTCCCAATTACATCATCTTTCACCCTGCAAAGCATTCATCTTTGGTTAGTTCATCAGCATGACATAGTCTCGGGATCCACCTCGGGTTCGTAGACCATGCCTTGAACATTTGGGATAATTAATCTAGTAACTAGGTTAATTAAAATTGGAGTCACTTAGGGTTTTTCCTAGTTTACCCGAAAATAATTAAACAAGGTGGCGACTCACACATCACGTGCATTTCTTCCTTAGTCACATGCATTCATATGCTATGATATTTGGGGGAGGGGTTCACAATATGGTTGTCCACACCAGGGACGGACCAAGCCACTTAATTGCCCTCAAAGAGTTTTTCTCCTCACTTCACTAGTACAACTTGAAACTTAATCCCGCTAAATGCCTGTTCAGGGTTCTGTCTAGTATCTTTCTGAGCTACATAGTCTCCAAGAGACGGATTGAGATCGATCCATCAAAATCCAAACCCATCTTAAAGATGCAACCTCCTAAGACAGAAAAGGAGATTCGGGGGTTCTTAGGCCACCGTCAATACATTAGTCGATTTGTTTCACAGTTACCAGACACTTGTGGACCGATCTTCAAGAAGTTGAGAAAAGATGCCCCAAAGAAGTGGAATGACCAATGCCAGAAACCTTTGAACAGGTCAAAACTTACTTGCTCAACCCTCTAGTTCTCTAACTTCCAAGGTCCGAAAAGCCACTTCTCCTTTATTTATCAGTAACCGATGAAGCCAAAGGGGCTATGCTAGCACAAGAAGCGCCAGACTCTCACAAGGAGAATGGCATTTACTACCTGAGTAAGAGCATGCTAGCAACATAAATGAAGTATAGCAAGATTGAACAGCTATGCCTAGCCTTAGCATGGGTACGCACCAAGCTCCAACTTTACCTTTGCTCCTGCACTGCTCATGTCATCGCTGATCAGAGCCCCTTGAAATTCCTTATGGAGAGGTCGATTCTGGACAGTAAGATGGCAAAATGGGCCACTATCTTTATAGCATTTGATCTGAGGTTTGTTGCAAAGAAGGCAATTAAAGGCAGTGTAATAGCAGATCACTTAGTTGCGTCCCCCGGTGATGCCAAAATAGTAGACGTCAGGTTTCCTGATGAAGACATCCTCCTGGCCCAAGCAGACCAGTGGAAGATGTATTTTGACGGGGCTACCAACTATTAGGGTTACGGTGCTAGTGTAGTTATAGTAACTCCGGACGAGGAGCAATTGCCCTTCAATATTAAGCTGGCATTCCAAGTCACTAATAATGAAGCAGAATATGAAGCATGTATTGATGGATTAGAAGCAGCATTGAGTATTCATATCAGTTCATAGTCCACGGGGACTCCATCCTGATAGTCTCTCAAGCGCTGAAGTAATGAAAGATCAAAAAGTAGTATTTCGTTCCTTACCTTTAGCACCTTGATCAGTTGGCACAGCAGTTCGAAGATTTGTCATTTCACTATCTGCCCTGGGCTAAGAATCAGTTCATCGACGCACTGGCTACTTTTGTTGGCTAAAGGGTCAAATTCTAATCTCGGAATTTTGATGATTAAAACAAAATAAATAAATTTAAATTATATTATTTGTGCTAATAATATTTTATGCAGAATACATATGGAAAGTAATAAACGAACAAGGCAAGTCCTACAATCCAAAGTGTATGAAGACATCCGAAGACCCTAGCGGTTAGATCTTTAGGATTCATTGTAGGATAGAGAGAAAATTCAATTATAAGCACAAAAACTAATTCTTCTCTCATCAAAATTTTTCGAAAAATAGATTCTTCAAAATAAATCTTTTCGTCAAAAAGTTGTTTTCGAAATTTCTTTAAAAGAAATCGAAATGTCCAAATTACCTAAAATTAAAGAGATTATGTCTCTAACGATTTTGGTAATAAAAATAATAATAAATCTTATGCACTTCTTTTTCGGAAACAAAATCCTCTTTGAAGATCTAAGAATTTTAATTTATCTTCTTACCTAAAACGAAGGAAGATCTTATTTTTTCGTTTTAGTAAGTAGAATCTTTTCGAAAAATATTTTTCAAATAATTGCTTTTGAAAATCTTTATGTTTTAAGGAAAGAAAGATCATCTCATATTTTCTTACCAAAAGGATAAAACGATTTTTTGGTAAATAAGATTTCCGTATCTTCTAAATAAGGAAAGCAAATATTCTGATTTCAAAAAAGAAATATCCACTTTCTAAAAACGAGAGTCACAGACCTCTCTATAAAAAGATGTTTTCAATCTTTGAAAAGTGTGGAAGAAAGAGTTTTCGTTTTAAGAGTATTCACCTATTAATCATATCTTTTATCTCTCAAAACTTACTCTCTACCCCCTTATTTCTTTTCATCTTTATACTTTACGTTTTTATCTTTAAAAGAGAAAAGAATTTTTATAACAACTTCTTTTGAAAAACGGTTCTATTTTCTAAACGATTTTCTAATCTGAAAACTATTTTTCCTGTGCTTATATTTGCATTTCTGTCTGTCTATTTAGATTCTGTAATCTTTAGTAGACAGTTTTTTATTTGATAAACAATTGTGTAATAGCTTAGGTGAGAAGTTATTGTGAAAGAGGTTATCAAGCGACCTTCTCCGTGAGAGAGATTCTAATGTCTTGAATTGAGTTTCTGTACTCTGCCAAAAACAGAAAGGGTTGAGGTTAACTAGAACCTTTGGAAAATCTAGTGGGATAAAGGGTAAATCTAGGTGTTGATCTATTGCCTTGTACTGTTGGTTTGTCTTACCCTTGAAAAGAAATAACATAGTTGAGGATCTCAAGATGAATCTTGGGGAGTGGATGTAGGCGAGTTAGTGCGGAACCACTATAAATCACTGTGTTGATCTTTTTAATTTCTGAAGTTTTGCTTGATACTATTTTACTCACACCTTTGTTGATACTCTAGAAATGCTAAAGTTGTTAATGGTTCTGATGTTCTAAAACTGGAATCAGTCTTATCTTCTCTGAATATTAGAACTCTGGAATTCTGATAAGTGAATATACCAAGTTCTAAACCATTCTTTTATTTACAGTATATTTCACTACTTGGGTTTCTAATCAGTTTTCTAAACTTGATTAAAGCTTTGTGAAGCAGTTCTAATTTCAATAACTGTCTCTCACATAGTCTTATATGATTTTCTAAACTTTATGAGGAAGTTCTAATTACAATAGCTTTCCTTCATAAAGTAGTTCTGAAATTGAATAAGACATTATGAAGCAGTTTTAATTAATAGCTGCACTTTGCATATTCTTTCTATTTTTTCTGAATAGAACATTGTGAGGAAGTTCTAATCCATAACTTATTTTCATAAGTTCATTAATTTTTTCGCTGCAATTAGAATTCTGTATTTTGTTTTTAAAGCTAAAATTTATATTTTTAGAAAACCCAATTCACCCCCCCTTTTGGGTTGTGCCATACATATACGGGACCCACAACTTTGGCCTCCACGGTTGATGCCAACCTAGACATGGTCATGAAGCCTTTGAATACTCCAATTCATCAATAGTCATCATATTACTGCAATCTTCAGCTAGCCAACAACAAACCATGGTTCTAGGATATTCATACTTGGTTAGAAAAGGAAGAATACCCTAAGGGTGCCTCTAAATTTGACATGAGGACCCTTCAAGAATTGTCAAGGGGTTATCTCTACAGGGATGGTATTTTATACAAGCAAGCATGGAACCAGGCACAGCTCATATATGTAACCGAAGAAGAAGCTCAGCAGATAATGGAGTGAGTATATGGTGGAGAAGAAGGCCCCACATGAACAGAGTGGCTCTAGCACATAAGATCACCAATCAGGGTTAGTATTGGCTCACCATGCGATCAGACTGTGCAAAGTTTGTTCAGAAATGTTACAAGTGTCAAATCTATGCTAAACTCTAGAAGATGCCCCCGATAACTCTTCACCCGGTTGTTACGCCTTGGCCCTTTGTAACTTGGGGAATTGATGTGATTGGCAGAATCACCCATAAGTCTTCCAACCAGCATGAGTACATCTTGGTAGCCATTGACTTCTCTTCACCCAATTGGTAGAAGCTGCCTCCTAACATGTCCTGAACTCTAAAAAAGTGAATCAGTTCATCCAGATGAACATCATATATAGGTACGAAATCCCTTTCGAGATCATAACGGATAACAGGTCTCACTTTTAGAAAGAGGTCTTCACTCTAATGATGAAGTACAAGATTTAGCACCACCAATCTTCACCGTACCAGCCCCAAACCAATGGAGCAGTGGAAGCAGCCAACCATTAAACATATTCTCCAGAAAATGATTCATAATCACAAAAATTAGCATGAACCTTTGCCTTTCGCCCTATAGGGATACAGGACCTCCATCAGAAAGCCAATCAGGTAACACCTTACTCACCGGTATATGGGATGGAAGTAGTCCTCCCGATTGCAATTCAGATCAAATCAGCCAGGGTCATAAGAGAAAGTCAGCTGCCCAGGCAGAATTGGCTTATAATTATCACAATCAGTTAAATGCCATTGATGAGAAAAGGCTAGAGGCTTTTAATTAGATCCAGAGCTACCAGCTGAGAATAGCTATGCACTTCGACAAAACAATTCAGGATCAGAAACTCAAAGAAGGTTGTCTTGTACTCAAGGAAATCAAAGCTCCTATGCAGGATCCTCAAGGTAAATTCAGGCCAAATTGGGCAAGCCCTTATATACTAAGAATATTCTCTCCGGAGGAGGTGTCATTTTGTCCGAGATAGATGGCAACGAATTCACCAATCCATGCAATTTGAATCAACTCAAAAAATACTTTACATGAATGCGTTCAGGCATTAGCACCAGAATTATTTGTGGGTCCCGTATACGAATGGCACAAACCTAGAGGGGGGTGAATTGGGTTTTCTAAAAATAAAAATCTAACTTTTAAAAACAAAATCAGATTTCTGTTGCAGCAGAAATAGAATGCATTTGTGAGAGTAAATTATTAAGATTAGAACTTCCTCACAAAGCTCTATGCAGAAAATAGAAAGACTTTGTAAAGAGCAACTATTGATTAGAACTGTTTCACAATATCTTAATCAATCTCAAAACTACTTTATGAAGGAAAGTTATTACATTTTTGAACTACCTCATAAAGTTTAGACAAATATTAAAGAATCTGTAAAAGACAGTTATTGAATTGTAGAACTGCTTCACAAAGCTTTAAACAAACTTAGAAAACTGATTAGAAACCCAAATTGTGAAATATACTGAATATAGAAGAATAGATTAGAACTTGGTATATTCACAATGCAGAAGTCCAGAGTTCTAATGTTCAGTAAAGATAAAGCTTATTCGACTTTAGAAGAACAAAACCATTAACAACTTAGCATTTCTAAAAGATTAACAGAAGTGTAAGTAAAATGGTATCAAGTAGAACTTCAGAAAATAAAAAGATTAACACAGCGATTTATAATGGTTCAGCACTAACTCACCTACATCCACTCCCCAAGAATCATCTTGAGATCCTCCACTATGTTATCTCTTTTTAAGGGTAAGAGACAAACCATCAGTACAAGGCAATAGATCAACATTTAGATCTGCCCTTTGTCCCACTAGATTTTCCAAAGGTTCTAGTCAACCTCAACCCTTTCTATTTTTGCAGAGAACAAAAACTCAAATTAAGACATTAGAATTCCACACAAGGAGAAGCTCGCTTGATAACCTATTTCACAATAGCTTTTCACCTAAGCTATTACACAAAAGTTTTTCAAATAAAAACCTACCTACAACAGATTACAGAATCTATATGGACAGAGAGAAATGCAAATATAAGCACAGGAAAAACATAAATCAAGATTAGAAGACTGTTTTAAAGAATAGAACTATTTTTCGAAAGAAGTTGTTATAAAATTTTCTTTTCTCTTTCAAAAATAATACGTGAATTAATAAGATGAAAAGAAATAAGGGGGTTGAGAGTAAGTTTTGAGAGATTAAAGATTTGATCAATGGACTTTGACTATTAAAACAAAAACCCACGTCTTTACAAAGGAAAGACGCCTTTTATAGAGAGGGATGGAAATCTCATTTTAGAAAGTAAAATCCCTACCTTTTAAATGAGAATATTGACTTCCCAAAACTAGAAGATTCGGAGATCTTGTTGCCTAAAATGTTTTGAGCCAAATCTCTTCTTTTAAGTTAAGCGAATAAAAGCAAGATTTCGGACTTTCCTTTGTGAACCCCTCCCCCAAATATCATAGGCATAGTGAATGCATATGACTAAAGGAAGAAATGCACGTGAATGTATGAGTCGCCACCTTGTTTAATTATTTTAGGGTAAACTAGGAAAAACCCTAAGTGACTCCAATTTTAATTAACCTAAGTCTAGGCTAATTATCCCAATGTTTAAGGCATGGTTTGCAAACCCGAGATGGATCCCGAGACTATGTCATGCTGATAAACTAACCAATGAATGAATGCTTTGCAAGGTAATTGGACCAATGAAAAATGTTTATGTGATTTCGACTTGCCGCCCGGGGTTAAATCCCGAATGTGCCTACGTACTTCCGTTTGAATGGAAGATTAAAGTCAACGTAGTTCGATAGGCCTTCTTTGAAGGGCTTTGAATGGGGATGCTTTATGCATGAGTGTGTGTATGCTTTGTGCATTTTGTTTAGGCATTTTGCCAAAGATTGATTGTTTTAGGCATTTGATGTCAAAAATGTTGATTTTAATGGCTTTTAGCCAAAAAGATTGATTTAGGCAATTTATTGCCAAAAATGTTGATTGGGCAATTGTCGCCGAAATTGATTGATGTTTGGGCTTATTATTGCCAAAAGATGTGATTTAGGCAATTTATTGCCAAAATTGGTTAGGCGATTTGTCGCCAAAGTGATTAAGGCATTTGTGCCAAAAGTTGGTATTGGAAGGCGTTTAGCCAAAAGATTTAGGCAATTTGTTTGCCAAAAGTGATTATTCGGGCGTTTGTCGCCAAAATGACTGATTTAAGGCTTTTAGCCAAAAAGAGTGATTTAGGCAATTTGATTGCCAAAATGATGTTGATTGGGCGATTGTCGCCAAGATGATTGATTTAAGGCTTTTTGCCAAAATAAGTTGATTAATTTTAAGGCATTTTGCCAAAAGATCGATTTAATTGTAGGCAATTTGTTGCCAAAACATGATCGATTAAGGCTTTTAGCCACAATTATTAATTAATTGGACTTAAGCCGGATTTGTTTGAAATAAAGGCGATTACACCATAACTATTAATTAACTAGGTGTTTTAAGCCAATATTGTCGGATTTAGGCTTTAATACCACGATTATTAATTAATCGGGCATTTAGCCTAAATTTATTTAATTGAGGCAATTTGTTTGCCTAATGATGACATGGATGCATTTATGCAGTTGTAGAATTATTAGGAGTAGAAAAGAAGCATGCATGAAGTGCTAAAATTAAATAGGCAGAGTTCAGTTCATGTACCTGATTTAATCGTCGACCGCTTCTTAACTCCAGGTTAAGCCCCTCGTGTTGACGCGTGTTTTTTATGCCCCGCCTGATCCAATGATGATACGAGGATGCAAAATGAATGGATTAATGCTATCTAGAAGTCTTTTAATCCAAGGATTTAAATTAAAAATGATGTTGAATAGTTGGCTGAGTCATAGCTGCGTCACGCAAGAACAGCTGCGTCACGCAACTGTTCATCCAAGAACAGTTGCGTCACGCATCTGTTCATCACTATTCATCACTATTCATCACTGTTCATCACTGTTCAACAAATCAGTAGCGTGACGCAGCTACAGTAGCGTCACGCAGCTACCGTCAGCTACAGTGGCGTCACGCAGCTACGGTAGCGTGACGCAGCTGTGTCCTGACCTACCCTATAAATACATCTCTTTCTCAGAACAAAAAAAAGGGACAGAAGAACAAAAAAAAAGAGAGAGGAGAAGAACGAGAGAACAACAAAAGAAGAAAAAAAGAACAAAAACACGATTTTGAAGCCCTAAAAAAACACTCTCTGCAGCCACATTTTCCTCCAAACACTCTTGTGAGTTGATTTGAAGGAAAATTGCCATTAGATATTAAATCTAGGTGAATCAAATCATAAAAAGAGAGAAAGAAAAAAAAGTAAAAGAAAACACACTTAAATCCTTGGAAACAAAGCTTCTGGAGATCAAAAACATCATTTGTTAAGACCATTGATCCATTTACAATCCTCAATCTGAGGATTAGGTAAGTCCTTTAGCGTTTTGCATCTTTTACATATTTTGTGTTATTTTTACATACTTTTGTGGTTTTAGTAATCTAAGTTTCTTTAAATTGTATTCTGTTCATATTTGGGAATATTATACGTCCTTAAATCATATTTAAATAAGAAATTATGTAAATAAAATAACTTGAAAACGAATTCTGGGCAAGAACAGGTGCGTCGCGCACTGTTTATGAAAGAACAGCTGCGTCACGCAGCTGTTCATCATGAACAGTTGCGCCACGCAACTGTTCATCATGAACAGTTGCGCCACGCAACTGTTCATCCAAGAATAGTTGCGTCACGCAACTGTTCATCACTATTTAGCACTGTTCACGCAACTATTCACTATTCACAATCCACTGTTCACTGTCCACTGTTCACTATTCACTGCTCATCAAGAACAGTTGCGTCACGCAACTGTTCATCCAGGATCAGTTGCGTGACGCGACTGTTCATCGATTTTTCCAGAAAAATAAAAAATAATAAATTTTATACAAAAATAAAATCTAATTTCTTCAATAAATTTGAAAATGCCCAATTATGGATAGATCACAGTTTAATTAAACTTAGAATACTAAAATGTAATTTTATGTGTTTATTTATATGAATTTTGCAATTTATGTTTAAATTAAAAATAAAATTAAGTTTGTTGATTTATTTATATTTAAGATTCATTTGCATGTTTATTAACAATTTGCGTTTCTAGTGTTAAATAATAAATATGCATGATTTTGGGTTTATGGGTTGGATTTAAATCGGGTAGAATGTATCTTAGGTTCGGTTTGTTGCCCGCCTTGAACCATAAGGCAAGAGCGGGTCTTTTTATTTATTTGGTTTGATCGCTTTGATTTAATTGCTTTAATTTGAATAATTGCTATGTGATAATTAGATTTGATTGGGGCGATTAATTAATTTTCCACATAGGAACTCGGTTCGATTTATTCGGGTTGGGTTTAAATAATTGGCTTTTTCTAAAATAAAATCAAATTAGAAATCATAGGTTAAAAGAGGCCGGTTTTTCCGGGCATCGGCTTCCAACGGGCCGACGTACCCAATTCCCTTACCTAGAACCTCATTGGTTCGCCTGACCAGTTTTTCTAAATAATCAGCCTTAAATAAAAATGGGTTTAAAATGGAGTCACTTTTATAAAATAAAATTGGAAACGGTCCCATTGCCGAAATAATGGGTGGCGACTAAAAATAATTTATAAGACCGACTTATCGGCATCGCGTATCCAAAAAGGTTTTATCACTCTTTTTAATAAAATATTTAAGTACACAAATAAACCTTTGATTTTTCTCCGGGGGGAAAACAGTTTGGCGACTTCACTGGGGATTTTGCACCCACTAATCCCCGGTTGTTTTTAATAAATAATTTAGTGATTGCAATTAGGAATTAACTCTAAAAGCCTACTATTTCTAAATAAAATTGGTTAGAAAAGCCGATGGAAAATTATTGATCGTCCGTATGTGTTTAAATCGCTTTCTTGTTTCTTTCTAGGATTTTTGCATTCATTCGCATTCCTTGCTTCTCACCTCATTCTACCCGTATCACCCTTCGGTACTGGTGTTAAGTTTGACGGTGGATCTAGCCTAAACCTCGCGTTTTTGGTGCATCCATCCGAGAATTAACATTACTACCAACCGCTGTGAATACTCAAATTTTGAGGCTCAAAAAGCCTATTGGTTGACTTTGCTACAGTAAATTTGACTGTGCTACAATGAATTTGCTACAGCAAATTTAATTGTGCTACAGTGCATTTGCTACAGTAAATTTAATTGTGCTACAGTACAAGGCTCAAAGAGCCAATTTTTCCGGACTGCAAACAGTCCGGCCGGACCGGAGTCCATTTCGGAAGTTCACCGAAAATATATCAATATGGTACTTGAAACGTCCGGAATTTTACGAGGATCGCGGAACAGGTCCCGGAATATTTTTCGGAGGTCCGAAACTCCCAAAACAGCTCCCGAAGCGACACACGGTGGCCGCACCGGCCACGGCGGCGCCAGCCCCCACCAAGCGCGGGCGACAGCCCTCGCCCAGCGCGGGCGGGGCCTGGCGCCCAGCGCGGGCGAGAACCCTCGCCCAGCGTGGGCGGGGACCCTCGCCCAGCGCGGGCGAGGCCCCTCACACCGCGCGCGGGCGAGGCCCCTCGCGCCGCGCGCGAGCGAGACCCCTCGCCCCGCGCGGGCGAAACCTCTCGCCTCGCGCGGGCGAGGCCTCCCGCGCCGCGTGCGGGCGAGGACTCTCGCCCCGCGCGGGCGAGACCTCCCGCACCGCGCGAGGGCGAGGCCTCTCGCCCCGCGCGGGCGAGGCCTCCCGCGCCGCGCGAGGGCGAGGCCTCTCGCCCCGCGCGGGCGAGGCCTCTCGCCCCGCGCGAGCGAGGCCTGTCGCCCCGCGCACAGGGCCTGGCCCCCCCTCGCGCCCTGGGCGAGGCCTGCCGCCAGCACACGCGGGGCCTCTCGCCCTGCGCGGGCGGGGCCTGTCGCCCCACCGACAGGGCGGTAGCTACCGCCGAGCCTGGGCGGCAGCTACCGCCCAGATTTTCTGGCGGTGGCTACCGCCATGCACGGCGGCAGCCACCGCCCGGGACCCGAAAATGGCCTATAAATAGGCCATTTTCAGGCTGTTTTTGGCACCTCTTGTCTGTATTGACGGACGAAACCTTCTCCCTCTCACGCTCCTTGCGTCTTCTTTACCGCTTTTTTGCATTTAATTTAATTTTATTGCATTTATGTTGTGTTATTTGACCACTAAAATAAAATAAAATTAAAAATTAATTAATATACCTAAACGAGGAGCTAAATCTGGAGTTAAGAAGTGGCCGACGATTAAATCAGGTACGTAATTAAAATTCTGCCTATTTAATTTTAGCACTTCATGCATGCTTCTTTTCTACTCTTAATCATTCTATAACTGCATAAAAATGCATACACGTCAACTAAAGTCTTGCTTAATCAAAAATCAAACCTTTTACGGCCAAAAGTCGTAAAATCGAACCATTTTGGCGAAACGCCTTAAAATCAACACTTTCGACTAAAAGTCATAAAATCAAACCATTTTGGCGAAAAGCCTTAAGACCAACACATTTCGGCCGAAGGCCTAAAATCAACCATTTTCGGCTTAAAACCGTAAAATCAACCATTTTAGCGACAAATCGCTTAAAATCAACATTTTGGCAAAATGCCTTAAAATCAATCATTTTCGGTTTAAAACCGTAAAATCAACCATTTTAGCGACAAATCGCTTAAAATCAACATTTTGGCAAAATGCCTTAAAATCAATCATTTTCGGTTTAAAACCGTAAAATCAACCATTTTAGCGACAAATCGCTTAAAACCGACATTTTTTGGCAAAATGCCTTAAAATCAATCATTTTCGGTTTAAAACCGTAAAATCAACCATTTTAGCGACAAATCGCTTAAAATTGATATTTTTGGCAAAATGCCTTAACAACATGCACAAAGCATACACACTCATGCACAAAGCATACACACTCATGCACAAAGCATACACACTCATGCATTAAGCATACCCATTCAAAGCCCTTCAAAGAAGGCCTATCGAACTACGTTGACTTTGATCTTCCATTCAAACGGAAGTACGTAGGCACGTTCGGGATTTCACCCCGGGCGGCAAGTCAAAATCACACAAACATTTCATTAATCCATCATTCACCTTGCAAAGCATTCATCCATCGGTTAGTTCATCAGCATGACATAGTCTCGGGATCCACCTCGGGTTCGCAGACTGTGCCTTAAACATTGGGATAATTAATCTAGTAACTAGGTTAATTAAAAATGGAGTCACTTAGGGTTTTTTCCTAGTTTACCCTAAAATAATTAAACAAGGTGGCGACTCACACACTCACGTGCATTTCTTCCTTTAGTCACATGCATTCATATGCCGGTGATATTTTGGGGAGGGGTACACAGTTTGGCGACTTCACTGGGGACTTCTGTAATCATTTTGCATAAAGTGGACTACAATTGTTGTGAAAACTAACCGGCCTTTCTTTAAGGCATTATTTTATTATGCTTTGTTTTGCAGGGTACCCTAATACGAATCAAGTGCTCTTTCTTTAAGAATACTTGATAAATCCGGACTTAATTGAAAAATGTGATTAAGACATTAAAACTTGTTGATTTATTTGCACGATTGAGAATCCTTTTCTCCATTGCATAAAAAATGAATTTCAAATGAATTTCTTCTCCTTCTGTTTAAACTTCTGAGTCTGGATAGCAAGTAGCGCTGATCGGCAGGTCTCCTTGATTATGCCGACGGATAGCCAAAGCGTCCTCCCTGTTACCGCAAACCATCTCTAATCCTTTTGGAGGTGGCCCATGAGTATGCGTACCGTTGGACCCACGCGAAACTCCTTGTTTCACATGTGGTTAGGTATATTCATGCTCAAGGTTCAAGGGTCCCTTAATAAGCCGATTCTCTATTTGTGTCATAGCCTATAGAACTTATCCTTTAGGACTATATGCACCCAATGGTACGAATCATCTCATTAAAATAAATTATGACGTGTTGTTGTGCGCATTCATTGCATACCATAAGCATTAAAAAAAAAAAAAGAAAAAAAGAAAAGAGTGGAGGGACACAAAAATATCCTTCTGTTTGTCAGTCATGCACAGTTGGACAAAGAGACGATCTATCTCTTATTAGTTACCTTGATACACAACACAGTACCCTAACCCGGTTACCCTCATCCTATCAGGTACCTACTGTTCAAGCGCCAACGTCAGTGCCAGCTACACCTACTGTGCTATCACCAAATTCACCAAGTTCACCAACTTCAACTAGGCCAATGGCATCACTTAATGACATCAAAGCCCTCATGGAACAAATGGAAGCTAGAATGGAAGCTAGAATGCATGAGGCATTGGCCGCCCAGAGAACCGCCCTGCTAGCTGAACTAGGCGGTGGTAATGGAAACGGGATTCCGGTTGGGGGAAATGATCATGGTGCCTCCAATCCAGGACCGGGTGCTGCATCTGCGTCCTCAAACCCTACCCTTAACTTGGATGACATGCCTTCCAAAACTGCCTCTGAGCTGGAAGCTCAGAAAATGAGAGAAAAGCTAGAACTCTTAGAAAGGTCTGTTACCGCCCTTAAGACACACAAAGAAGTCGTGGACATGGACTCCTTGTCTCTGTTCCCCGAAGCAAGACTGCCAACCAAATTCAAAATGCCAAACATGGACAAATTCGATGGAACTACTTGTCCAAAAACACACTTGAAAATGTATGTGGGTGCCCTTAACCCGTTCGGATTGAACAGCGAGCTCCTTGCTCAGTTGTTCCAACAGTCACTCACCGGCGCTGCTTTGAGATGGTTTGTCAGTTTGGACCGATCAAAGATGAAAACTTGGGAAGATATCTGTAATGCATTCAATTCACAGTATCGCTATAACATGGAAGTGGATGTTACCCGAAGAGAACTGGAAACCACCAAACAGAAAAACAATGAGCCCTTTTCCTCGTTCCTTACGAGGTGGAGGGCCAAAGCCTCTCAAATGATCAACCGACCCTCTGAACAGGAACAAGTTGACATAATAATCAAAAATTTACTGCCTATCTACCAGTCTCAGCTTCAAACACAATACCTACCAACGTTTCAGTCGCTCATTGCCACTGCTACGAAGGTAGAGGATTTACTTCAAATGGGACAACTGAAAGAAGATTCGGGAGCCTCAAGATACAAAAAACCTATCCAGCCCGGAAAAGTCCACGAAGTGGCAAGTATCACCCCCACAAACCCTTTACGTGTGGGAAATATGGGAAACACGGGAAGCATGGGAAACATGAGAAACGGCAGTCAGTCAAGAAGAGCATATACTGATCTCGGCATGCCAATCCTTTTGGTATTTCGAGAAGCTGTTAAAGCAAACTACATCAAACCTTTGGAGGCAAGACCACCACCTAACCCCTTACCGAGGAATTTCAAAACCAATGAATACTGTGAGTACCACCAAGCATATGGGCATAAGACTGAGGCATGTTGGACTCTTAAGAACCGCATCCAGGACTTAGTAGACAATGGCTCAATTATCCCGAGAAGCAAACCGAACATTAGCACTAACCCCTTGCCAAATCACGGGGTAAATGCTATCTTTCATGACCAGGAATTGATCGATCCTTTCGATCTATTCCTTGAAAGGAACGAAATTTGTGTCCTAGATTTAAATGACTTTGTCGAGGAACTCGATGCTATAACCAGGAGCGGGAGACAATATGAGCCGATAGTCTTGGACAAAGTCCCAAATAACCCTTACCAAAGGACAGATGAACCAAAAGAAGACCCAGTACTTTCACAGCTAAAGAAGACACAAGCTAGGGTATCGATTTGGGAACTTCTAGCAGCATCTTTTCCTCATCGCCAAGCTCTTTGCAAGGCTTTGAGTCAGCTTCAAACGTCGGTGGAGGTTAGCCCCGAAGTGCTAGTATCCACCCTCACCCAATCTTCGAAGACTCAAAACATCGGGTTTTCGGATGATGACTTACCCACTGGAGGAGATAGTCACAATGATGCCCTCTATATCACGGTTCAGACTAGAGACAAAACTGTGCCCATGGTTCTCATTGATAATGGGTCAGCATTAAACGTCTGTCCATTAAGAGTAGCCAGCTGTCTGGGTTTGGAAGAAACGGATTTCATGCCATCTGACCAGATAGTGAAAGCATATGACAGCACCCGAAGGGAAGTATTGGGAGTTGCTATGCTGAAATTGGCAATCGGGCCAGCCGTAATGGAGGTACCATTCCAGGTGATCGATGTGCCCACCAGTTTCAACCTGCTTTTGGGACGGCCATGGATACACCGTACCAAAGCAGTACCCTCCTCCTTACACCAGAAAGTCAAATTCCCTTATGAGGGTAAAATCATAACAGTTCAAGGAGATGATTACAGCCAGCTTAAAAAGCCAAAGGGCCAGCCTCTCTTTGAGGTCAACCCTGAAAGCGCCTACTTTCCCCTCTCGGGATTTCAGTATGATACTGTGCAATTTATAGAAGGAAAGACTATGAACTCCCAAATTCTCTTTGATTTTGGGACGGTGCAAATAAATTGCATAGTGCCTTTAATGTTGAAAATGTCTTACCTACCAGGAATGGCTATGGCAAGGTCCGGAAAAACATACCCCGCACTGCAAGCCTGGGAATGTCCAGTAAACCAAGGGACTTTTGGGCTGGGATATGAGCCTACTGAGGAAGACCAAGCTAGGAGCTCTAGGAACGGAGGCAGAACAATGCAGATGCCATCACACTTTTTAACTTTGAATAGTCACTTCCGCAAATCCGGAGAGACAATTCCTTATCACGGTTTCCAAGAACCATTTTACTGCCCGACCGCCAAGAAAGTGCTACCTGGATTAGAGATATTTGCTGATGTCTGGGGTAACAAGTCTGAGGCAATAGCTGAGCTGGAAGTAGAAGACTTCATGCTGCCAAGTCTCTTTGATGAGGTTGCAGTCATTACGGGAAAGAAAGAAAATCAAGACCTGCTGAGTTTAATCAAGCCAAAAGAAGGGCCTCTCACCAACTGGTACGCCGAGGAGGAGCGCACTGCTGATATACCCCCTCCCGAGTCAAACCTAGAGTCAAAATCTGTAATCAAGTCCTGTACTGAGTCTGAGTCTGACCCCGAGTCTGAAACCGAGTCAGAGTCCAGTTCCAGTCCTGAGTCGTCTGTGTCAGATTTTGAAAATCCAGATTTCAAGTTTGATGTAATTTTTGAAGATGATTCTGTCATTATCAATAAAGGCTTGCAAATTATTGACTACCCCGCATGTCTATCTTTCCAAGCATTTCCAAGCAAAAATAATGAAAAAGAAATAAATGAAATGAAAAATGATAAAGAAAAAATAATAATTGGCAAAGAAGAAAATGAACATACATACATTGCATCTGACTGTGTGAACAGGGAACAGATCAGTGAATGCTTAAAGAAGTTTACCGATTGCTTCATGTGGAAGGCAAGTGACATCACGGGAATTGACCCAGCAATAGCGGTGCACAAGATTCCAGTATACCCCGAGGCCAAGCCAGTAAAACAGAAGCTAAGAAGGCTGAAAACAGAATGGTCCTTGAAAATCAAGGAGGAAGTAGCCAAGCAACTGGAGAACAAGTTCATAGAACCCATTGCTTACCCAACATGGTTAGCAAATATTGTGCCGGTGCCGAAGAAAGATGGCAAAGTCAGAATGTGTGTGGACTATCGGGATTTAAATAAGGCATGTCCGAAGGACGACTTCCCCCTGCCGCATATTGACTTGTTAGTGGACCGAATGGCGGGACACGAGATGGTCTCCTTGACCGATCTCGCTGTCGGATACAATCAAATAATGATGCATGTGCCAGACAAAGAGAAAACGGCGTTCATCACGGAATGGGGAACCTACTGCTACAGAGTTATGCCTTTTGGGCTTAAAAATGCCGGGGCAACCTATCAAAGAATGGCGACAGCCATCTTCCATGACATGATTCATGAAGAAGTAGAAGTGTACGTGGACGATATGGTTGTTAAATCAAAAACAGCTGAAGAGCATACAATAGCACTTGAGAAGTTCTTCCTTAGACTTCAAAAGTACAATTTAAAGCTCAACCCGGCAAAATGTCTGTTTGGAGCTACATCCGGAGTATTTCTGGGGCATATGGTCAGCCAAAAGGGCATAGAAATTGACCCTTCAAAAGCCAAAGCCATTATGGAGATGCCGGCGCCGAGGACGGAAAAGGAAGTCCGGGGTTTCCTAGGAAGGCTACAATACATCAGCCGATTCATCAATCAATTGGCCGACACTTGTGGTCCGATTTTCAAATTGCTCAGAAAAGGAGTAGCCGTCAAATGGAATGAGGATTGTCAGAAAGCTTTCGACCAAGTCAAGCAATATCTGTTGTCCCCGCCAGTTTTACAGCCACCAAGGCTGGGAAAGCCTTTGCTGTTGTACCTATCGGTGACAGAAGAAGCGATGGGTGCAATGCTAGCTCAACAAGCAGAAGATACAAGGGTAGAAAATGCCGTGTATTACCTCAGCAAAAGGATGCTAGAATATGAGCTAAAATACAATAAGATAGAGAAATTGTGTCTGGCTCTAGTATGGGCTTGTACAAAGCTGCAGCACTACCTCTCATCTTACACCACAAATGTTGTTTCTGAATCGAACCCCTTGAAATTCCTTATGGAGAGGCCGGTTCTTGATTGTAAGATGGCTAAGTGGGTGTCAGTACTCGCGGCTTATGATTTGAAATTTGTGCAACGGAAAGCGGTGAAAGGCGGAGCCTTGGCCGATCAATTAGCAGAATTACCGGTCGAAGACAAAATGCCGGAGGTAGAATTTCCTGATGAAGACTTGTTGAACTTGGAAAGTGAGGTCTGGGAAATGTACTTCGATGGAGCTTCGAACTACCATGGAAACGGGGTTGGAGTCGTATTCAAAACTCCTTGTGGCGAATACATTTCGATTGCAGTCAAATTAGATTTCGACTGCACAAACAATGAAGCCGAGTATGAAGCTTGCATAAAGGGGTTAGAAGCAGCCCTGGAAAAAGAGATAAAGGTCCTCAAGGTTTTCGGAGATTCTAACTTAATAGTCTCCCAAGCTTTAAGGAAATGGAAAATTAAAGAAGAGCGTTTGGTTCCTTACCTACAACGCTTGGACGAATTGGCTCAGCAATTTGAGGATTTATCTTTCCACTACTTGCCGCGAGCCAAAAATCAGTTCGCAGATGCTCTGGCTACTTTAGCCTCCATGGTCGATGTAGAAGGAGACCGAGTCATCCGACCTCTGACAGTGCGGCTACAGAAACAGCCAGCACATATCATGAATTTGGTCGATGACAAGCCTTGGTATTGGGATATACAGAATTACCTTCAGAATGAAACCTACCCGGAAGGATCCACTAAGACTGATCAACGAACATTGAGACAGTTGGCATCCGGATATTTCCTTACTGATGGAGTTCTGTACAAGAGAAGTTGGAGCGGCTTGCACCTAAGGTGCGTCGATGAGGGAGAAGCTCAAACCATCATGGATTCCTTACATAACGGGGAATCTGGCCCACACATGCACGGGATAGCCTTGGCTCGAAAAATCATGAACCTAGGTTATTACTGGTCAACCATGAAGGCAGATTGCGTGAGGCACGCGCAGAAGTGTCACGAATGTCAAATTTTTGCTAAGCTGCAAAGACAACCTCCGGTCAATTTGAATCCTATTGCTTCACCATGGCCTTTCGCAACTTGGGGCATAGACGTGATCGGAAAAATCCACCCGAAAGCTTCCAACGGTCACCAGTTCATTTTGGTTGCTATAGATTACTTCACTAAGTGGATCGAGGCAGCCTCTTATTCAATTCTGAATGCCAAGAAGGCAGCGCAGTTCGTTCGTACCAACATCCTTTGTCGGTACGGAACGCCATTCGAGATCACCACGGACAATGGAGCTCACTTCCAGGGTGAATTTGCTAATTTGTTGAAAGAAACGAGGATTCGACACCATAAATCCTCGCCCTATCGTCCACAAACAAATGGGGCTGTGGAAGCTGCAAATAAGGCTATAAAAGTCATTTTACAGAAGACAGTCAAAAAGCATAAAGCTTGGCATGAACAGTTGCCGAATGCCTTATGGGGATATAGGACTTCAATTAGAACACCTACTGGGGCAACCCCGTATTCCTTAGTATATGGCATGGAAGCAGTATTGCCTATTGAGCTGGAAGTTCAGTCGGCAAGAGTTATCCAAGAAAGTCAGATTAGCGAAGCCGATTGGGTGAAGAATTATCATTCGCAACTCTTGGGCATGGACGAAAAGCGGTTACAAGCAATCCACCAAACTCGAGTCTACCAAAGGAGAATGGCACGACATTTTAACAAGAAGGTCAAAGACCGAAAACTGGAAGAAGGTTGTTTAGTCCTGAAGGAAATTAGACAGCCAATCACGGATCCACGTGGGAAGTTTCGCCCTCATTGGGCTGGACCCTATGTGTTGAAGAAAATACTGTCTGGCGGAGCCGTCATCTTAACTGATTTGGATGGTTTGGAATTCACGAATCCATGTAATTTAGATCAGTTAAAAAGATATTTTGTGTAATAAGCATTGCATAATGTAAAACGAACTACATTAGACCTGATTCTCTTCGAAAAAAAGAAATTACATATCGGAGATATGTAGGCAGCCCTCATTGGGCACGGTCTAAGCATTAATAAAAAATTCATGTCATTCTTCTTTGCCAAATGATAAAAAAAAAAACAAAAGAAAAAAATCAAATCAAAGCTGAAGTTGAAAACCCGGAAGGGCGGCTTCAGGCAAGAAAAGAAAAACCCGCTAAGTCAAAAACCCGAAAGGGCGGCTTAGGCAAAAGTCGGGGCCCGCTAAGTCGAAAACCCGGAAAGGGCGGCTTAGGCAAAAATGGGTAGCTCGCTAAGTTGAAAACCCGAAAGGGCGGCTTAGGCAAAAATTAGAGCTTGAATGAATAAAGTTGGAAAGAGCTTGGAAAGCTTAAAAGTCAAATGACACTCCAATTAAAAAGTAATAAAGCCAAACAGTACAAGCAAAAGCCAAAGAACAAAAATCCAAAATCCAGAGTCAAAGTCCCAAATAAACAGTCAAAAAAAAAAAAAAAAAAAAAAAAAAAAAAAAAGGGGGGAAAAAAAAGAAAAAAAAAAAAAAAAAAAAAAAAAAAAGAGAGAGCATACATCCAAAACCAAAAGAATAAAAGCCTATTAAAGTCTAGGTGACCCGTCGCCTCCGAGGAGCAACGTCCTCCGAGTCATCCCTAGCTGCTGAACTCTCTCCAGCCTCATGTGTCCGAGGAGCCAACATGATCTCCTCTTCAGTCCTAACCCCATCACCAGTGTCAGCCTGAGTCCAACCCTCGAGTGCGCTCAGCAGTGCGTTCCTCCTTAGCTTTTCAACCGGCCAGACAACGTTCATGAACCAGGCCCGATACTCAGGAGAAGTCTGAACACCAGCAGGATTAGGTAAAGGCCTAACCATCTGATGGTCTCTAACCCAAGCTCTAAGGACAGCACGGGTAACTCCCGGAGTGATGGTGGAATCAGATAAAGAATTATCCATGATCGGTACAGTCTGATCTATTCCCATTTGCCTCATAGCACGCGAAGCATAGTACCAAGTACAATGGGTAAGTCCTAAGAGGTAAACCTGAGTATGACGAGAGCTGACCTGTATAAAGCAGGTAATGCCATACCAGGGTACAAACCACAGCACTTCATTCGGACCCAACTCAATCAGCCATGAAGTCCATGCATCAGTGGACGGATGTGTGATTAAGATCCTCCGCATGCGATACTGAACGGGATTATACGGCAGTAAAATAGGAACAGCAACCACTTGGAGGTGATCCTTTAACCAAACCTGAGTAATGGATCCTTTCTATTACAAAGGGATAGGTCAAAAAAAAAAAAAAAAAATAATAATAATAATAATAATAATAATAATAATAATGAAAACAAAAAAGGAAGGAAATACCTGGAGAATAATAGGAGAAACTGTCCAATCCTCGAAGCCTAAAGCGGCTCTGTCGAGGCTCCTAATAGTTTCTGCCAGCACAATGCCACCTATGCAACCCATGTCCTCCATCTGCCGAACCATGGGACAAAGTCGCAAATCCCCGAAGCCTGGATCCTTGTTGAATAAGAAGCCAGCCAATAAGCAAAAAACCAAGGCCCGCATTCTTAATCTCATCCGGTCTGGGTCATCTGAACAGACCCCCGAGAACTCATCAATCAGGGGCAGCAGAACTGCTTTCTGATCTCCAACAATCATGGCCCTAGCCTGAGGTCGGCTGAACTGAAACAGACTTTCAAACGACCGAACATACCCGATCTTGACTTCATGCCTGACCAAAGGGGCATTGGGGTCGCACCCTATGATAGCACAGAATTCCTCAAAAAGAGGGCACATTTCCTCCATCATGGCCCCGAATCGGAAAACATGGGCCTCTGGATCCCAAAGCCTGATGCAAGCCCATAAGAAATCCCAGTCGACTACTACCCCCCTAAGGGTAATGATAGGAGAGAGTCCATACCTCTTCAAGTTGATCTTTTCAACTTTAGAGAGACTCCTAGCCCAACTGTGCATGCTATGATTGAAAGAAGGATTCATTCTTTGGAAAAGATAAACACGGAGAGAAAAGAAGGAGAGAGAAGATAGGGAATGAGTGAAAAGCCGAAACAAAGAATAAGCCTTTATAGGAGAAAAAGCACCGAATGAGGGCGACAGCAGCCGCCGAATGAAGGCGGTAGCAGCCGCCGAATTGTCAATAAATGACGGCGGCAGCAACCGCCGAATTACTGCCGAATGATGGCGGTAGCGACCGCCGCACACACAAAAAAAAAAAAAAAAAAAAAAAAAAAAAAAGAAGAAAAAGGAAAAAGAGAGTATTTTGTCTATAAGATGAAGTCCTCCCATTTCATTTCAAATACAATAAGCATGCATACATATATTTCGATACTAACCAAGTGCAGGTACAAAATAAAGCTCAGTACAAAGAAAGAAAGGGGAACAGAAAAATTCAGCAACCATGACTTCAGCGACGGGGCCTCTGCCTTCTCTGATCACTGTAAGCCTCACGAGTCCAGGACGAAGACAGTTCTTGCTGCATCCCGAGCATCAATTCCATCATTCACCTTGCAAAGCATTCATCCATCGGTTAGTTCATCAGCATGACATAGTCTCGGGATCCACCTCGGGTTCGCAGACTGTGCCTTAAACATTGGGATAATTAATCTAGTAACTAGGTTAATTAAAAATGGAGTCACTTAGGGTTTTTTCCTAGTTTACCCTAAAATAATTAAACAAGGTGGCGACTCACACACTCACGTGCATTTCTTCCTTTAGTCACATGCATTCATATGCCGGTGATATTTTGGGGAGGGGTACACAACCGCAAGCCTAGTACTTTAAAGGTGCGTCAAAAGGAGTAGGCCCAGCAAAGCCCGAATCCTGTTTGCGGAACCCAGACTTTGTTAAACCCAATAAGACTAAAGCCAATGCATATAGTTCAAAACCTTAGTTACTTCCCCTAAGGTGCAACCGATTCTGTTTGCTATTGTTATACCGCATTCATTTCCGAGAGTTTGTATCGTCAATCTCAAAACCCCCTGTTGGTTGTCGAGATTAGACCAATTCCTAGGAAACAGATGTTGGAATTTATACCAATGGAATCCGTGTGTGGGAGAAATAAGGTTGGAAGGCATGCATTTCCCAACTCCCGTTCCCCTCTATGATATAAACTGTGCATATGTTGTGACATTCATGCACCATGTAACATTTTTCTTTTTGGCCATGCATTAATAAGAGCTAATTTTCGGTATGGACGTTTGACCTTGATTTTGAGACTGGACCTCAAATTCGTTTTGAATAATATAATGCAATCACTTATAGTGAACTAATACCCAAAAGAAAAGGGAGTTATAAGGGGGTTGCGATTCCTTTGTATTGTCACATTTCTCGCATTATCTGAAAATAAGTGAGCAAGAGATTACAAAATTTGTAACAAAACAAAACGAGATCCTGCTTGGGACCATATGTTCTAAGGCAAAAAGTAAGGATACAAAAAAAAAAAAGTAAAAAAGTAAAAATAAGAAAAATCCTGCTTGGAGATTCTTCCATTCCAAGGCAAAAATTAAGGACACAAAAAAAAAAATAATAAAAATCCCGCTTGGAGATTCTTTCATTCCAAGGCAAAAGTTAGGGACTTGAGAGAAAATAGTCGACTGTAAATTCCAAAAAGGGACGGTCGACGACAGATAATGCCGAAAATGTTTGAATACAAAATAAGTCATTGCCATGTTATTCACACCGAATTTTGGGTCCAGTCGTTGAAATCGAGATCTTATTTCCATACCGGTCATTAGCACATTAGAACTACATTTCTCATTCTATGTGCTGCTATTTCTCATGCATACATGCAGGACCTACTTTAACTCAGGTGTTCATATCTATAAGTCAGAATTGATCCTTCCCGGGAAATCACCTCGAGAGCTTGGCACCGGTGCCCTGGTCAACGCTTGCTCAGAGTGACCCCAATCTCTGAGCCTACTCCAATTAGTCCTGTGATTCACTCAAGTTTGACAGTTTCAGATTCAGATTTGGTAAAGATGGTTGATAATACTCCGAATGAGGCCGAGTTTTCTGAAGCCCAGATAAGAACTATTGCTCAAATTGTAGCCGCTGCTCTCGCCCAAGACAGGGCACAAAATCAGACTCCTCCTGCATCAAGTAACCAACCTGTGGTTGAGGAGAGACAAATCCCAGAACCTGCTTCAGATAATCAGGCCTCTGTGGGTAACACTGTCCCAGTCGAGAATGACGTAATCAAGCAACTTGCTGAGCTGAAAGACAAAGTTGAGAAAATGTCTGTAGCGAAGGAAAAGGACCCGATCACCAACTTCCATGTAACTGAATATGTCTTGCACCCAACCAGCTCCACTTCGTTCAAAACTTTTAAACACACTGTGTTTGAAGGAGATAATGATCTGAGATCCCATCTGTCCGAGTTCATTCGTGTTGCTCAAATGAACCGGTACAATGAAGAGGACGTGCTGCGGGCATTTCCCCAGACACTGCATAAGAGCTATCGGAGGTGGTATGATAATCTGGAGGTGGAAGTACAAAGGAACTGGGTCAAGCTTCATATTGCTTTCCTTAAGCATTTCAAGATGGATGAAAGTGATGAGTTTAGTCTCCGTGATCTAGAAAGTCTAAGGCAGGAGAAAGATGAAAGCTTCTCTGACTACTACAGAAGGTGGAGAACCAAGCTATTCATGGTCCAGACAAGGCCGAAGGACCAAGAACTAATTAGAATTTTCTGTAGAAGCCTCTTACCTTTCTTCAAGGAGAGAATGCTGGCCCAACCTCTCACTGATTTTGCTCTAGTTCAGAGGGCCGGGTTGAATGTTGAGGAGCTTTACAAAGACGAGAAGAAGAGAAGCCAGGGGTTTGTTAACTACCGACCTTCCCACAATGGTCATAATAGGAATGATGGTCATGCAGCTACAAACCAGTCGGGGAGTAGCGATATAGTTGGAGTTATTAGGGAGAAAGCGCAAAGGGAGTTCACTGATTTGGGCAGACCTTTAAGCAAGGTTATGCAGTCCTGTATCAAGAATGGTGTACTATCAAAGTTACCCATTAATCCATCCAAGCCAATTCTAGGCAAGTTTATTGATCAAAACTGTGAATACCATCAGTGCAAGGGGCACTCTACTGATAATTGCTCTAGGCTCAAACATGACATTCAAAACTTGATAGATAGTGGGAAGATCACCAAGCCTCCCAAACACAAAAGTTAGCTGTGATGGGTGAATTGAACAATTTTTTTTTAATTTTGCTTTTTATTTTCCGAATGATTACTTTAAGTACAATATGGATGGATTTTGTTTACTATTTTAATCAATGGAATGAATTTTGACTACTTATTTTCTTATTTCTCCTAATTGTTATGTTTATGGCATTGATTATACCATACACATATTTGGCATAAGTGCATTGCATCATTTTGCATTTAACCTAAGCACCGTCGAAAATCACAAAATAATCGAAATGGGATCAGACTTTAAGCTTGAATTCAGAAACGATTCCCAAGAATCATTCAAAAGCCTTTGTCTGCAGTTGTGCTGATACGCCAGCGATCCATAAGTCAATTGCAAGACATGTCATCCCTACCGATCCGAATATTAAGCCAGTAATGCGAAAAAAGAATATGGGTCAGACCAAGAGTGGTAAAACAAGATGAAGGCTGAAGTTGGGAAGCAGCTAGATACAGATTTCCTGGAGGTAGTACAATACCCTGAGGGGTTAGCAAATATAGCCCTTGTGCTCAAGAAAAATGGAAGACTAACAGCCTGTGTCGACTGCAGCCTCGCACAAGAGGGTTTCCCTATAAATGTTCTGATCAATAATGTTGCAAGAACAGGATGTTATTCCCTTACGGACAAAAAAAAAATGATGACAAAAAATAATATGATAGTTTAAAAAAATATATATGTATATATAATAAAAGAGAAGGAAGAGCTGAAAGTGAGTCTTCCAACAAAAAAAGAGAGAGTCTGTTTTATTTGCTGACTGCCAAACAAGTGACTAGATTTATTGAGAAGAACATTTTCTGTCGCTATAGAGCTTCTCATCACATAGTTGCAGATAATGATCTTCACTTCAAAGTAGGCGTCTCCCTGAAGGGAAATTCAGACCCAACTGGCATGGATCATTCAGAATCCAGAAACTGTTGGACAAAGGTGTTGCTGAATCGGATCGTTAATCAAGACCAAATGAAAAGGTTTTTATGTCTGAAATGATGGTTTCGATTAAAAAAAAAAAAAAAAAAAAAAAAAAAAAAAAAAAAGGGGGCTAGGTTGAAAAACCGAAAGGGCGACCTAGGCAAGAGATGCACTCGCTAGGTTGAAAACCCGTAAAGGGCGACCTAGGCAAAAGTTAGAGTTAAAATAAATAAATAAATAAATAAATAAAAATAAACAAAATTTTTGAGATTAACGCATGGTGCTTAGTTTAAATGTGAAATCTATGCCATCCATTTGTGACATACATGTTACTGGTTGCTCAATGTCATCAACTTGACTAAAAGGAGAATAGGCGAATGAGTAGTCAGAATAAATGATCATTGTATTAAAGTAGTTTCTCTTTACTTCAGTATGATGTTGAAAGAAGTAAGAGCAATAAAGAGCTTGATAGCAATAAAGAGCTTGATTCTCAAATTCATCTTTCCTCTTGCTTCGGGGGCATGATTGTTGATTATAAGACCTCCCTCTCTGCCTATATGGTCAGCATTCGCTCATTTGCGCTGAAGATTTTCCACTATTGGTTTTGCCCGGGTATTGGATTCTCTCAGACAGCGATCAGGAGGACGAATACCATTTTCTCAGTGATTTCCTTGGAAGGATCAATAAAGAAAAACCATCAATAAAAATTCTTAGCCTTTAAATAGGTTCATGCATACATAAAGAAGGTGCATATTTTATCTTTTTCTGCGCATTGCAGGTGATAAAAGGGTCATCCCTTCTTTTTCAAGAGTGTAAATCCTTTTTGTTTATGTGCTTTTGCTTAGCTCCTATTTCATTGTCTTTTATTAACTTTGGAATAAAATTGATGGGCATTTTGGCCCACATTAACAAGGCGGACCACTCTTGTAAGTAGGTGGGATGCCTCTCTTTTTTGTCTCTGTGGCTTTGTTTCCTTTGTGCAGGAATAAAGCAAAATCTAAAAAAAAGAAGAAAAGAAAAGCATAAAAAAAAATCAAATTGGAGTCGGTGTGTGGCTCGTATACCTCAATAATTCCATCTACTCATCTCACAGGGGGCAAAATCATCAGACACCCCCAGGTAAGTCTTCTTTCCACACTGCATCAGGGAAAGTATACCTGAAAATTTGGGACTAGAAAAATTTGGCGATTTTTGCTAAAATTCAAAATTCTTTGCAATGGACAAAAATAAAGTTTTCAAGGTTATCTTGAAAGATAATATTTTTGGTCTCAGGACAACATTCCGGACTGGGGGCAAAAATATAATCTTTTGCCCTGATGCAAAATTTCAAATTTTAAATTTCAAAATTCATAATTAATGCATGGAGGCATGTGACGCCCCAACATTTATCAAAGGCAAGATCTGTTTGTACACAGAAATTGCCCTTTTTCTCTTGAAAATTTTTCAAGTCAACCGGTGATGGTTTCTCGAAGCTGATCAAGGTAATCTCAAAACCAAACACTCCAAAGCCGATTATGACGAGCTGAGTAGGTGGACAAAGCCGATTAAACTGTGCTTGGACCAAGTAAGGTCTATATATCTACAGAAATCAAGCAAAATCTATTTTTACACAGAAATTGCTCTTTGACCTCACAAAGCAAAATCTGTTTTTACACAGAAATAGCTATTTGGTCCCATCTGTTTTAATACAGAAATCAAGCAAAATCTGTTTTTACACAGAAATTGCTCTTTGACCTCACAAAGCGAAATCTGTTTTTACACAGAAATAGCTATTTGGTCCCATCTGTTTTTATACAGAAATCAAGCAAAATCTGTTTTTACACAGAAATTGCTCTTTGACCTCACAAAGCGAAATCTGTTTTTACACAGAAATAGCTATTTGGTCCCATCTGTTTTTATACAGAAATCAAGCAAAATCTGTTTTTACACAGAAATTGCTCTTTGACCTCACAAAGTGAAATCTGTTTTTACACAGAAATAGCTATTTGGTCCCATCTGTTTTTATACAGAAATCAAGCGAAATCTGTTTTTACACAGAAATTGCTATTTGGTCCTATCTGTTTGTATACGGAAATTAAGCAAAATCTGTTTTTACACAGAAATTGCCCTTTAGTCCCACCAAGCGAAATCTGTTTGTATACAGAAATCGTCCTTTGGTCCCACCAACAATGATGATGCATTTTAAAGCTATTTGGATTTTAATTCTACTAATGTATTGCAAAGTTGATCTGTTTGTACACAGAAATTACTTTTCTCAACAGAACCCTCGACGTGGCCAGATGACCGCTGACGCTCAAATCTGTTTGTACACAGAATGCTGATGTAGTTCGACTGGAGCCTTTAGGTCAATTCAATCAAAATCCTTCGAGCCAGTCAAACCGAGCCTCGAAGGTATTTTCATATCCAACTGATCCAACTGGAGCCAACAAAGCCGATCAAACCGAGCTGAGTAGGTGGCCAGATGATCAAGTCAATCCAACATCTTTCGAACTGACCAAACCGAGCTTCGAGGATGATTACCAGATTGAAGGCGCGTCAATGGACCACTTTAACATTAATCATTTATACAATTAATGATAAAGTGGGGGGCCAAACTGTTGACGCGTGTTTTTTATGCCCCGCCTGATCCAATGATGATACGAGGATGCAAAATGAATGGATTAATGCTATCTAGAAGTCTTTTAATCCAAGGATCACTGTTCATCACTGTTCAACAAATCAGTAGCGTGACGCAGCTACAGTAGCGTCACGCAGCTACCGTCAGCTACAGTGGCGTCACGCAGCTACGGTAGCGTGACGCAGCTATGTCCTGACCTACCCTATAAATACATCTCTTTCTCAGAACAAAAAAAAGGGACAGAAGAACAAAAAAAAAAGAGAGAGGAGAAGAACGAGAGAACAACAAAAGAAGAAAAAAAAGAACAAAAACACGATTTTGAAGCCCTAAAAAAACACTCTCTGCAGCCACATTTTCCTCCAAACACTCTTGTGAGTTGATTTGAAGGAAAATTGCCATTAGATATTAAATCTAGGTGAATCAAATCATAAAAAGAGAGAAAGAAAAAAAAATAAAATGCCCACTGTTCATCCAAGAATAGTTGCGTCACGCAACTGTTCATCACTATTTAGCACTGTTCACGCAACTATTCACTATTCACAATCCACTGTTCACTGTCCACTGTTCACTATTCACTGCTCATCAAGAACAGTTGCGTCACGCAACTGTTCATCCAGGATCAGTTGCGTGACGCGACTGTTCATCGATTTTTCCAGAAAAATAAAAAATAATAAATTTTATACAAAAATAAAATCTAATTTCTTCAATAAATTTGAAAATGCCCAATTATGGACAGATCACAGTTTAATTAAACTTAGAATACTAAAATGTAATTTTATGTGTTTATTTATATGAATTTTGCAATTTATGTTTAAATTAAAAATAAAATTAAGTTTGTTGATTTATTTATATTTAAGATTAATTTGCATGTTTATTAACAATTTGCGTTTCTAGTGTTAAATAATAAATATGCATGATTTTGGGTTTATGGGTTGGATTTAAATCGGGTAGAATGTATCTTAGGTTCGGTTTGTTGCCCGCCTTGAACCATAAGGCAAGAGCGGGTCTTTTTATTTATTTGGTTTGATCGCTTTGATTTAATTGCTTTAATTTGAATAATTGCTATGTGATAATTAGATTTGATTGGGGCGATTAATTAATTTTCCACATAGGAACTCGGTTCGATTTATTCGGGTTGGGTTTAAATAATTGGCTTTTTCTAAAATAAAATCAAATTAGAAATCATAGGTTAAAAGAGGCCGGTTTTTCCGGGCGTCGGCTTCCAACGGGCCGACGTACCCAATTCCCTTACCTAGAACCTCATTGGTTCGCCTGACCAGTTTTTCTAAATAATCAGCCTTAAATAAAAATGGGTTTAAAATGGAGTCACTTTTATAAAATAAAATTGGAAACGGTCCCATTGCCGAAATAATGGGTGGCGACTAAAAATAATTTATAAGACCGACTTATCGGCATCGCGTATCCAAAAAGGTTTTATCACTCTTTTTAATAAAATATTTAAGTACACAAATAAACCTTTGATTTTTCTCCGGGGGGAAAACACCTCGTTAAGGGAATTAATTTTAATTTAATTTTAAGTGACCAAGTATCACAATAATAAAAAAAAATTAAAAAATGCAAGAAAGCAGTAAAGAATCGCAAAGAGCGTAGGGAGAAGGAGCGTCCGTCGACACAGACTGAGTCTCAAAACGGCCTTTTTAGCAAAGTCAAATTAATTGGCACGGCACTGTAGCAGGCGTGCTTTCCTCCATTTAAAGAGTTTCACATGCCACCAGCAACATTAGAAGCCTCAAAATTTGAGTATTCACATCCTTAAAAAATAGTTTCCGAATATAAAAACCTTTTTTTTTTTCAAGATATTTGTTACCAAAGATGATTGAGACAAAATCTCTTTCATTTAGGTAAGTGAATAAAAGTAAGATTTTTATAGAGATAGTTTCCAAAAATGAATAAATCTTTTTCAAAAATTTGTTACAAAAAATGATTGAGACAAAATCTTTCATTTAGGTAAGTGAATTTGAAAGCGAGATTTTTGACCTTTCAGGGAAACTTTTTCAAAAAATATTTTTGAGAAAGAGAAAAGAAATGTTTTGTGTTATAAATGAATATTCTCTCTATCCTACAACAAATCCTAAAATGCTAACCACTAAAATCTTCAATGGTCTTGACGATCTTAAATTATCCTTGGATTTGTAGGAATTTGCTTTGTTTATTATTTTCCATATTTAATGTCACGACCCGTTTCCTTGGGCCGGACAGGCACTAGAGCCCAGGTAAGCTTAAGGCCCCCGAGGCCCGTAGTAAGCCTGAAACACTAAAATTTACTATCTCAATATAATTTCAAATATTCAGCCCATATTACTAAAAAAAAATAAACCTCAAGATTTTATTACATCTCGGCCCAAATTTATCTTCTACAACATTCCACAGTTCGGGCCCAATTTACAATACATCACATTTCTAATATGGGCTCACAGAGTCATTTCGTCTATGATAATACACGACTAAATGTAAGTAAATTCTACAACTGCGGAGTCACTAACTGATAGATATACATAGATTTTTATACATATAGATACATAGCAAAATAATTATTGAACTAGGGAAATTTTCTTTCCAGCCCTACGGTGAAAGAACATAGCTTAACCAAATTAAAGAGAAATTTACTTCCTGAAAAATTAAACAAGATATGTGAGCTTTCTAAGGAGTAACTATTATTGCACAACACACACATTCACACAAATGTGTAAATATATCAATCTAGTCATCCGACTAGTTATATGCTCATGCAGTCAGTCACACAAATGGCATATCACCGTCACTCACAATTATTAACATCTTGATATAATCACATCACGTGGAAATTAGTCAGTGGCATCACCGAAACGCCTGACGAGCCGTACTCTCACCTGGCCCATCCTCTCAAATGTGTGCACCCGGGGAGCCAATCCCCCATACCTGGCCGACCGATCTAATCCTCACACGACCAGTCCTCTCATTGTTTTTACATTCTCTCTTTTCTTTTCCATACCAACTGTGAACCCCTTCCCCAAATGTCATAAGCATGCGATGCATATGATGAATGAGAAGAAATACACGTAATGTGTGTGAGTCGCCACCTTGTTTAATTATTTAAGGGTAAACTAGGAAAAAACCCTGAGTGACTCCAATTTTAATTAACCTAGTTACTAGATTAATTATCCCAATGATTAAGGCACAATCTACGAACCCAAGGTGGATCCCGAGACTATGTCATGCTGACGAACTAACCGATGGATGAATGCTTTGCAAGGTGAATGATGGATTAATGAAATGTTTGAGTGATTTCGACTTGCCGCTCGGGGTTAAATCCCGAACGTGCGTACGTACTTCCGTTTGAATGGAAGATCAAAGTCAACGTAGTTCGATAGGCCTTTTTAAAAGGGCTTTGAAGGTGTATGCTTAATGCATGAGTGTGTATGCTTTGTGCATGAGTGTGTATATGCTTTTGTGCATGAGTGTGTATGCTTTGTGCATGAGTGTATGTATGCTTTGTGCATTTTGTGTGTATGCTTTGTGCATGAGTGTGTGTATGCTTTGTGCATTTTGTGTGTATGCTTTGTGCATGAGTGTGTGTATGCTTTGTGCATTTTGTTTAGGCATTTCGCCAAAGATTGATTGATTTTTAGGCATGTTGCCAAAAATGTTGATTTTAATGGCTTTTAGCCAAAATGATTTGATTTAGGCAATTGTTGCCAAAATGTGCGATTTAGGCGATTGTCGCCAAAATGGTTGATTTTAAGGCCTTTGGCCAAAATGTGTTGTTTTAGGCAATTATTGCCAAAAACGTGCGATTTAGGCGATTGTCGCCAAAATGGTTGATTTTAAGGCCTTTGGCCAAAATGTGTTGTTTTAGGCAATTAGTTTGCCAAAAATGTGCGATTTAGGCGATTGTCGCCAAAATGGTTGATTTTAAGGCCTTTGGCCAAAATGTGTTGTTTTAGGCAATTAGTTTGCCAAAATGTGCGATTTAAGCTTTAATGCCACGATTATCAATTAATCGGGCGTTCGAGCTTAATCACAATTTATTATCGAAACGTGATTGATTAAGGCTTTTAGCCACAATTATTGATTAATTGGACTTAAGCCAGATTTATTCGAAATAAGGCAATTGAACCGTAGCTATTAATTAACTAGGCTCTTTTAGCCAATATTGTTGGATTTAAACTTTAATACCACAGTTATTAATTAATCGGACATTTAAGCTTAATCATGTTTAATTAAGACAGTTTATTTGTCTAAATGATGACGTGAATGCATTTATGCAGTTGTAGAATTATTAAGAGTAGAAAAGAAGTATGCATGAAGTGCTAAAATTAAATAGGCAGAGTTTCGTTTACGTACCCGATTTAATCGTCGACCACTTCTTAACTCCAAGTTAAGCTCCTCGTTTAGGTATATTAATTAATTTTAATTTTATTTAATTTTAGTGGTCAAATATCACAATAAAAATGCAATAAAAATTAAATTAAAATGCATAAAGCGGTAAAGAAGGACGCAAAGAGCGTGAGAGGGAGAGGGTTTCGTCCGTCAACACAGACAGCCGTGTCAAAAATAGGCTGAAAATGGTCTATTTATAGGCCATTTTCGGGTCCAGGGCGGCAGGTGGTGGCCACCATGTCTCGCTCCGGGAGCTTTTTTGGGAGTTTCCGACCTCCAAAAATCATTCCGGGACCGGTTCTGCGATCCTCGTGAAATTCCGGACGTTTCAAGTACCATATTGACATATTTCCAGTAAATGTCCAAAACGGCCTCCGGTCCGGCCGGACTGTTTGCACAGTTGCTGCAGCAAAGTCAAATTTACTGTAGCAAAGTCAAACTAATTGGCATGGCACTGTAGCAGCGTGTTTTCCTCCATTTAAAGAGTTTCACATGCCACCAACAACATGAGAAGCCTCAAAATTTGAGTATTCACACCAACATGGGGCAACCCGGTGGTCTCCATCCAATCTAGATCATCAGGCGCTCACAACAGGAGGCCACCCTGTGGGCTGCCATCAAATCTAGACTATCAGGTGCGCAACGACGAGAGGCCATCCTGTGGTTTCTATATAATCCATGGTATCAGGTGCACACGGAGGCGCTGATCTCCCATTTTCCCGGCCGACGGTCCAATTTCATAATTCATCATAATTAGGATCCATGCTTTATCAACCGTCCTCACAAACCCATGGTGACCCACTTCATCCCAATTCCACACAAACAAAGCATAGCATTATCACAACACAATTAATCAAGTATTGCAATTAAATGCAGACATGTTGATCAGTTAAACATCGTAATGCAATGCACAATTAGACATTCATACTCAAATGCAAATAAATAAATAAATAAATAAATAATATTAACAATAAACGACAACGATAAAATAAATAATAATAATAATAATAAACAATAAAAATGAAAATAAATAAATAATAGAATAATAAAATGAATAATGATGATAATAATAAAATAATTAGAGCACTCTATTTATTACGTATTAAGTTATAGAATTAATCTAAATAAATTTATTAATTATGTTATTAATTAAAACTAGTCTAGGTTCTATCGAAATTTCAACGGCATCTCCCCTAAAAATAAGACCATCTACCTGTTTAAATATCACAATAATATTATATATTTATCAATCAATGCACGCAGCCCATCCGTCGGGCAATTCACAACAACACTTCCCATCCGCCACATTCGTAACCCAACATCCGTTAAGCTCTTGCATCAACAAATAATCAACTCACATAAATAATAACTAAGAATTCTTATTTCCATGTCAAATCTTCTAATTATAATTATAGTGCATGAAATTTATTTGACAATACTCTAAACTAATTTACAATTACATAATTCTAAAATCCTAAACCAATTAACTAAACATATTCGGCTATCACAAAAATCCGCATACTAATCAATTTAATTTATTTACAAAGGACTAAAAATGTTCTATATATATTTAGGCTATTCCAATAACCTATTTTCTTATGATTCAATTTTAATTTACTTAATTACTCAATTAGATTCATTAATTAACTAACTCAGAATTTATACAAAAATTGAGGATTGAGTCTTAGGGCATACCGATTGAAATTTGGGCGATGATTCCACGATCCTCGTGAAGAGAGGAACATTCTGTCCCTTGGTGCCTCACCGGAGGCTCGCCGGAGTCTCGCTGGACTGCCGCCGTCGCTGCCGTCCACGGTGGTCGGAAAAGTTGGAACCGCCCAGAATTGACCATTCTTCATGCCACCGCACTCAAATTTCATCGAGGAGTCCGTTTTTTATGTCGGTTGTGCGAGGTCGGCCCTCCATCTGGCTGAAATAGCCCCGACAGTAGCTTGGTGCCGCCATTAATGGTGGTTTCGCCATTTCTCATTAGATGGTCGATTTCTCGGAGGGGAAATGTTCGTATGGATGAGAGGAGTCATTTGAGACCACTCCCAGCACTTGAAGTCGACGGAATTGATGAGATTTCACTGGAAAACTCCATCGCGCAGTGGCCAGCCTTCCAATCGTGATCTCTCTCAATTCTAGCCCTTATCGCGCGAACCAAGACCACAGAGGAGTTTGTTTCAACGAGAGGATCAAGATGGAGTGCTCGTGTGTCGAATTCCATGGCCGGTGGCCGGAGATTGCAGTGAACCAGTGGGAAGGGGGCTGTCGCGCACCTCCAAGAAGAAGAAGAAGAAGAAGAAAAGAGGAAGAAAAAAGAGACTAAGTCGGTTTCTAGATCATTCCGGTTCGATTCGAATCGATTTGATCTGATTCAATGATTTGGCTCGATTCTTGCTCGATTTGTAGGGTGTTCACTTGGTTTTCAGAAAATTCAAGCTGGTTTTCGACAAATCAATTTGATTTTCAGATCCAGTTCGATTTATTTTGGTTATTTTAATTAGGTTCCGTAACATTTCTTCCATTAACTCAATAAAAATAAAATATAAATAGTAATGATATTTGATTTTAGGATAATTAATTTATATATATTCATAATAGATTCATTGCTGGAGTTTCATATTATTTTTCGAAAATTTTTTAACTGTTCTCAAATTGAAAATTCCGACAATATATTTGGGCTTAGGCCCAACTCGCAAAATTTTAGACTCAAGTTAAGATTGTTTGGTGTTTATAGCCCAAATAGTTAAAATCAAGATTTTTGATTTAATAAAAATTCAAAAGTTTCGAAAATAAAAATTCGGGGTATTTCATTTAAACACATATAAATCTGCATAAAATAATATTAGCACAGATAAAATAATTAAATTTATTTATTTTGCTTAATCATCAAAATCTCAAGATAAAATTGATCATTGAGCCAACAATCTCCCCTTTTTAATAATGACAAAACCAATAAATTTATCAAACATAAAATCATGTGCTCCCCCTAAATTTATGCATGCCAATAATTATAAGTTCTAAATATAACATCATGAACAAAATTAGAACTTATATAAAGCTCCCCCTGACCAAGTGCAATAAAATATCTATGGGAATTAGAACAGAAAATAGTTTTAGAAACTGATATTAGAACATATATTTAGAATTAAAAACTGAATTCTAAAGTATAATAATCAGAGCATATGATCAGAGCAAAAAGAAATAAAAACTGATATTAGAATTAAAAACTGAGTCCTAAGTCTAACCTGCAGATCATACGTTAGAATAGAGAACTAAGTTCTAAAATCTAATTATCAGATCATCATATAAAACATATAGCCGATATACTATTTTCTGTTTATATGGAAACAAAATAACACACATTAGAACATAATAAGCATTTAGATATTAGTACTAAAACTAACACATACTCCCTCAGGTTCTTAATCACCAGAATATCCTGTGTTCTCCCCCTTTTTGTCATCATAAAAGAGGGTTAGTAAAAACAGAGCAAATAAACAAACAAAAATAACAAATGTAGAAAATTTAAACAGAATTCAAATGACACAAACTACAAACACAAATAAGTAACAAAAAATAGTGCACAAAACAGAGTCAGAGCAAATTAAAAGGGAGTCAGAAGGGTTTGGATTTAGTTCTAAGTCTCTTAGAACTTCAGAGTTTCTGTGCATTATCTTGCCATTTTAGTGGCCAAAATGGGCAATGAATTCGGATATACAAGAAGCCTAGCATGACAGAATCAGTTTTGGTATTTAAATTATAAGTTGAGCTATAAGCATCCAAATTGGACACATGAGAATGGGTTGGAAAGATAAGAAGTAGACCTATAACTTTCATGAAGAGCTCAGATACAGATGGAAAATAAAAAGAATCGAAAAATAGCCCTTAAACACACCCAAAAACACTTTTAAACTTCATCATGCATCAAATAAACCAATTCCTCATTTTTTTCCCAAATTTCTAACAATTTACCATAGGGAAAATTTCTAAACATAATATATGTACAATTATACATCAAAGTTCAACAATTTGATCAATTCATACAAAATCCCCAAATTTTCACAAAGTAGCATAAATTCACAAAACCAAAAATTGAAACAAAGTGAGTGTATTTATGAACACTAACCTTAAAACAAGCTTTAGCAAGGTTAGATTAAAGCTTTCTAAGCTTTAGCCTTGTCTTTATCTTTGGTAGAAGGCTCTCCACCCTCTTCATGTAAGAAAATCAAAATCAAAACAAAGAAAACAAATAAAAGAATAAATTGGAGCATGAATAAGCATGTATATGCTAAAAGAAGAATCTAAACCCAAAGATAATAAAGTTATCATGAAATCACTTACTTGGCTTAAGTAGTAACTCTCCATATTTCTTGAAATTAGTAACCAAAAATCGTTTCTCAAGCTTTAATCTCTAGGATTTATTACTTAAATCAAGTTAAATGGAGTGAATTTGGTGGATTTAGCAAGTAGGAAGTGAAGAAAAACAAAGAGAAGGAGAAGAGGAAGTTAATGTCAAAAATGGAGAAGAAGAAGAAGAGGAAAGTGTTGCTCAAATAATTGAAGTTGACTTTCATAAAGCAACTAAAGGGGTATTTTAGTCTTTTACCATAATTGGGTGGCTAAGATTTAGTCAATTGTAATCTAATCTAATGGCTAAAAATATTCTCCAATTAAACTCATTCAAACTATTATTTATCTCCACAAAATTCTTAAATTTACTCCATAAATATAATTCCTCAAATTTCCTTAATCAATATAACACCACAATTCACTATCCACTAATTATCTAAATTCTCCAAAAATATTCATTACTTACTTTCTACGCATAAAAACCATGGATGCATGCTCCAGAAATATTAATAAAATATAAAATATAAATAGTAATTTTTTTAGACCAAAATAAAATCGATTCCTGGACCGGTGGTACTATTCACAGACTGGTGGTACTATTCATAGATCGGTAACTACTATTTAAGACACAAGAAAAATAGGGCGTTAAATAAAGCACGGCTAGTGGACCGCCTATGCATTTTGTCACTAGGTCTTTCTCTTGCAGAATGGTCCAAAATGACTGAAATGACCCCTTTCTTTAGGGTTTTCTTCTTAAAAAAGGGGGACCTACACCATAGGATAAGACAAATGCCAAAATATGCACAATGCATGCAAAAACTAATTTCAACTTATTAAAATTCCCTAAAATTGGTTAAACTAAAAGGTAAAAAGTATAAATATGTATGCATGAAATGCACACATCAGTCTCAGCCAGTACCGGTGAAGGGGCCATTGACTAGCCTTTCCGGTGCCGACATTAGGCCGATCGGTACCGAAAGCCTGCGCAGGCTGGGGGTTAGAGGCCTAAATATACTTCATTTATGGCCTGAAAAAGGTGTCGTTTTGCGCCCTAGAGCCTAATTTTTGGAATTTCAAGCACTTACTCAAAAGATGGAGCCATTTGTTAGTCATGACATGCAAATGTGGAACAAGAAGTTGAAAAAGGTTGAGAAAATTAATTGAAAGCCATATGGTATGGCTTCTTTGGTAACTTTGAGAGACTTGCCAATTGATCAGGCTTTCATAGACGCTTGTCTACATTAGTGAGATCCATAGGCTCATGTGTTTCGATTTGATATGCACTACGAGGAGATGTGCCTGACCTATGAGGATTTTACGGCACCTTTGAGTAGTAACTCAGAGAGGGCACTAACGGCTGCACTAACCAGGTTTAGGCATGAAGATGTTACGCCTATTTGTAGAGGAGGCTAAAGAACTGGTAGAGATAAGCGTGTAACGCCCCAAAATTTTCGAATCTTAAAATAATATTATTTTATCGGGTCATGAATGGTGCTACAGAAAGGGCGATAATATTTTATTTAGATCCGAGGAAGATATTGAGTATGATTAACTATGAATGGGTAGTGATTTATCAGTCTATGAATAGTACCACCGGTCTGTGAATAGTACTACCGGTCCGGGAGTCGGTATTATTTTGGTCCAGAAAAATTACTATATATGTTTTATATTTTCTTTAATATTTTTGGAGTATGTATGCATGATTTTTATGGGTAGAAAGTAAGTAATGAATATTTTTGGAGAATTTAAATAATTAGCGAATAGTGAATTATGATGCTTTATTAATTAAGGAAATTTGAGGAATAATTTTTATGGAGTAATTTGAGAAATTTGTGGAGATAAATCATATTGTGAAGGAATTGAATTGGAGAATATTTTTAGCCATTAGATGAGCTTAATCCTAGCCATCCAATTATGGGGAAATGACCAAAATACCCTTTGATCACTTTATAAGGTCAACTTCAATTATTGAGCAACCACTTTTTCTCTTCTTCTTCTTCTCTTCAACGCCACTTCCTCTTCTTCTTCTCTTCTTTGCTTTGCTTCACTTCTTACTTGTTAAATCCACCAAATTAAACCCACCCAACTTGATTTAAGTAATTAATCTTAGAGAATTAAGCTTGAGAAGTGATTTGTGGTGATTAGTTTCAAGAAATTTGGAGATTCTCTACTTAAGCCAAAGGTTGGGGAAACCTCTACCATGGAGTAAAGGCAAAGTTAGAGCTTAGAAAGCTTTAATTTGAGCTTGCTAAAGCTTATTTTTAAGGTTAGTGTTCATAAACACACTTACCTTACTTGAATTTTTTATTTTGTGCATTTATGCTATCATACATGTATTTTGGGATTTTGTATGAAATGATTGATTTGTTGAACTTTGGTTGCAATAACATGCTCTTGGGTGATGTTTGATGAGTATTTAGTATGTGGTAGAAATCTCTACCTTGTATCTTTGTTGTTCATGTTTTTTTCATGGTTAAAGTAAGCTGAATTTTGGAAAAAGTGTTATTGGGTGAGATTAAGGACTAGTTTTCGACCATTTCTATTTTCCATTTGCGTCTGAGTCCTTCATGAAAGTTGTAGGTCTACTTCTTAGCTTTCCAACCCAACCTCTAGTGTCCAATTTGGAGATACATAGCTCAACTTATGGCTGAAAAACCTAAACTGACTCTGTTATGTCGGGCCACATGCATCACTAAATTGAGTGCCCATTTTGACCACTATAATGACAAGATTTGATTCTGAGGTCTTCATGAAAGTTGTTTCCTTGTGTCTTGAGACTTCCATGGTTCTAGATTGGTTTAATTTGAGTGTTTGGTTAAGTAGGAATTCAATAAACATTGGACTTAGTTCTGCTGAATCGGGTCTGGACTGTTGGTCTGTGTTCCTAGCTTCTGTTTACCACCTTACGCATTGATCTGGGCTGTGGTCCCTTCATAACATTTGTATCATTTTATCTTAGCTTTCTACTGAATCTAATTTCATTCAATTTGGAGACCTATAACTCAAGTTATGTCTTAAAAACACAGCAAAGGTCAAGGATATTTTAATGCTGGAAATTTCCTATGCCTTGAGTCATAGGTTTATTTGGATAAATGTATGTATGAATCATGTGTGATGAGGTTCTCGTGATTATTTGTATGTTTGAGGATTGATTTGACAAAAATAAGATATAAGGTTGAAAAGTGGTATTGTGGATATGTTTAAATGGATATAAATGGGAAAAATTGTTGGAAATTTTGGGATAAAGTGTGGAATTAGTTTAGATAATGCATGATGAGGATAGAAATGGATACCTTGGTACATAAGAGTTATGTTAGTATGCTTGGTTGGAGAAGGAAATTCCTCCCCTTGGTTTTCATTAACAGGCCAAACCACTCTAGGGTGGTAAGGCTTACTTAATTATTTTTTTTGTATAGTATAAGTATGACATAAGTATGATTTTATATGATAAGAAGTTTCTTATGATAAATTTCATTATGATGTTAAGAAATTTTTAAAAGAAAAGGAATTTATGAGAAATTTTCCTATATTAAGTATATATATCTATATATATTTTTTCAATATTTCCTTTGAAGAATGTGGTAATTTTTGTAAGTTGTAAGTTGAGAAATTTGAAATGATGGGTATTAAGTAATGAAGAGGTTTTGATTAAGAATTATTGCTTTTGTGAAAGAATGATTTTGATTTGGGCTCTACTATGAATGATTGAAACGTGGTATGATGAGATTGATTTTGTTATGTGAAGCTATGATCATATGCTAGGGTTATCAGCCCTTATAAATAGGCGAACGCGCTTATTTGTGTGATGGGGGTGGTGCTTTCATAGGCCACGGTGGTGCTCTTATAGGCCACGGTGGTGCTTTCATAAGCCACGGTGGTGCTTTCACAGGCCACGATTGTGTGATGGGGGTGGCGCTAACATAGGCCACGATCAAATCTGCTTATGTTCATTTTATATTAGTACGAGCCTTAACTAAAGAATTAACATATTTATATTTATAATCGTCTTATTACTTTCAAAGTATTTGAATTAAACGAATGACATCATATTATTTTAGTAAACCTTACTTTGGAAATTAATGATTATGTTATCAAATGAATTTTCAAAGCATGATATTCCGGTACATGGTTTTAAACATAAATAGTATATGTATTGGTATAATAAATGTGCAAGTAATGAATTTATGAGTTGAAAGAATTAAATTCTTTATGTTATTAATTAATAGTTTATTTGATATTTCTTTTGCTATAAATGTACATGTATGTTGAAATTTAATGATTTTATGTCATTTGTGTTTTAAGTAAGTTGTCATCACAACTTTAGTAAGTATGTGAATTATGAGCACCACTGAGTTTTATACTCAGCGCGTTGATTTTTATCACGCACAGGTTAAAGACTGTGGTTGCTGCTTGAAGACTAGAAGAGTAGCATTAGGGCAGAAGTGACTATTGTGGTAGTAGTAGATTGAGATTTATGTACTTAAGAACTATGGCATGTATAAGTATTATATTTTCAGAGATTGTAGTATTTGAATTATAACTTAAGCATGTAATTAGCAATTATGTTGGTGTCTATATTCGGAGATAAGCAGAAGATTCATTAAATGATTGAATATAAAATATTTCAAGAGAGTTGGTATGATTAGTTTATTAAGACTTGATATATATACTGAATGATTGATGAATATTAAACTGCTATTGAGGATTTATATAATTATGAAAATATAGAAGTGTTGTTGTGTTATGATGATTATGTGCAGATGTTGGGAGTTTGGAGTTTAATTGGGAGTGTTTTGTATTCACATGTTTGGCGAGCTCAGTTTTTAAAAGGGAAATTCTTACAGTATTTATGTAGGATTTTTCCCAATCTATTTTTCAAAAAAAAAAATTAAAAAAAATTACTCGCTACACTTTTGAATACTCAATTACTTCTAATTCATAATCTTATTTAATGATTTGTATGTTAAGTTAAGACGGTGTCTCCGGCACCGAATGTGGCATCCGTCGTCGGGTCTCACGGGACTCGGCGGAGGGTGTTACAAAGCGGACTAATTTGGCTATGTTCAATTGAGCGGTATCTATACCTGCTAGATTTTGCTAATATAGAGTTTCAAAGGTTCAAGGCTAGGGCTCTGCTTTTCTGTTTAGTGAGAACTTGTGTATTGACTAGTCCAGTTACCTGGGGTGATCTGCTAGTGGCCAATTTAGTGCTGCAGATGGAGCGAGGGGCAGGGATATCCAACATTGCTTTTGTTTAGACCATCTTGAGCCTCAATCGAGCATATAGAATTTATGGGATCTAGTCTGCTAGCCCGATTCTACTTCAGGTAAGCATTCTTGAAATTAATTGATTTGGTTTTGGTGCTTTCTAAAAAAAGGCTTGGGTTTTGAGTAGTGATTGTTTGCATATGGATGCTTGTCTAGAATTTAGAGGCGGGGGCAAGTCTAATCTTGCATGCTTGTAGGAAAGGCTTAAGTGTTTAGGAATATGTGATATAGTTGAATCTATTCAATTTTTTGAAAGTGTTTGCATCTGAATGCCTGTTTAATTTCTGTATTTCGGTGCAATGGCTGATCTTGCAGGTTTGGCTAAGGGTTCATTTGAGGGTGGTTGAGCCACCACGACGCTGCCCATACAAGCCATCTTAGCATAGATCTAGGCGACTTATGGTGAGGCTCGGGTCTGAGGATGAGTGACTGCAATGGCTGTTGGTGATCCATGCCCGGCTAATGCCTAGGCGATTATATCGCAAGTATTAACAAGTCATGCAAGTAGTATAAAAGAATATCGTATCTACAGGAATTGTAAGGATTGAGTACTAGAATCTTTTGAATACTTCATTATCAAGCAGAATTAATAAAGAGGGTGAGTTATGTGTAAATTAAAAATATCAAATTAAAATAACAGTGATTTAAATAGCAAAATTAAATTGCTTAAAATTAAATACTGAAATTTAAAATAAATAAAATAAAAATGTGTAAAATAGAAGTGTGATAAAATAAATTACGATAAAGTAAATTAGAGGAAATTAAAGAGCAGTAAAATAAAAGAGCGAAAATTAAAAGAAATTAAATAACATAAAATAAAAGAGTTAGAGAAGTTAGAAGTTAGAGAGTTATGTTAAATATATATGTTTTTTCTTTTTAATTTATAAATGAGAAAAGTATTCTGGTGATGGATTGATCCATTACCATCCAGAAGTGGGCAGCAGTGAAGTAAGCACAGGTGATATATTTTCTGAAGGGCGGAGTGTTCTGGCTAGTTATCTCCTCTTTCGAGATAAGCAACTACAACAATCGTATGACGTCTTTCGCATGTTGCATACGTAATAAGCTTCTTCCTTTTAATACTGATCTTATTTTATTTTTAGATATAAAACCAATGCTCAATTTATGCGGTTCTGGTGCTTGAACTTCATCTTTCGATTCTTCACTCGCCTACCTAATGTCAAGTAAATAACAGGATCCGACTTTATTTTACAAGCATTTGTCTTGCATAAATTGAACTAGGAGTCTACATCGCATTATAGATGATTCAATTTGTAATAAAGCTGACAAGCATTCCGGAGATAATAGATATTAATCCATCCTCAGAATGGCTGGATTACTCGCTCATTTTTGATAAAACAATATAAATAACCAATAGGCAATCCATACCTTTTATTGAGATTAAAAGAACATTGTTACAGTAAGGTTGTTTAAATGAAAACAGCAACAAAACGAAGAATAGAAAGATAACAGATAATATTATAGGAGAATGATGGATCGGGTATGGCTTCTGTTGAGTCTGAGACTCTGTTGCTCACACGTTCCTTTCTTGACCTCTTAGATTACAAACACAAAACTATGTTAAAAATTTACAGAGTCTAATTCTAACATTCCTAAATTTTCCAACCTCTTTGTCTATTGAATTGCGGTATTATTTATAGAATTCAGATGCTTAGAGGCTACTCTTTTCTACGCAATTTAGCAAGTGGGGCAAGTGGGCTGTGTCCAATCAAATTACATGGTTAAAACCATGAGTTGTCGTTCAATGAATGGGGACTTCTAGCCTTGGAATTGGTGTAGGTGATCGCTTGATTAGGCTTTAGCACATATGGAGATCACTTAACACACATAAATCATTGCTTGAGGTAGTATTTCACCCATAGGAGATCACCTGAGTGGTCTCTTAGCCTTAGGAGATCTCTTATGTGATGATTTGGCCTTAGGAGATCACCCAGTGCACTTAGGTGGTCTCCTAGCCCTCTTTTCTTGGCTTAGGCGATAGCCTATCTTCAATTTCCATCTTCTTCATGCCTTAGGTGATAGCCTAAGTCTAAGTCTTGTTGGACAAGGGCTTTTCTTAATTTGGGCTTTACAAAATGGGCTTGCAATATTAGATGTCAAATTGGGCTTTTTCGTGTTTGTTGACGCGTAATTTTATGCCCCCACCTAACCCGGTGATGATATAAGGATAAGGAATAAAGAAGCACGGTCAACCAGAAGTGTTTTAAACCAAAATTTGATTTAAACCGGTTCAAAGAGTCTGACCTGCGTTAGGGTTGCATCACGCAGCTATCACCTGTGTGACGGCACTAGTAGTTACATCACGTAACTCCGACCAGGCTGACATCTTTTGGACAGGCCCGTGTAACGGTCTGCACTGTTTGTATGGATACGCGGCAACTGTACGAAAAGTAAGCTGCGTCACGTAGCTCTCGGATGCATCAAGCAGCTACTACCTGCGTGACGCAGCTTTGTTCTGTTGCCCTACCCATATAAATACAACATTTTCATTTCTAAACAGGACTTTTTTCTCATTTTTTTTCTCGAAACCTTTGCATTTTAGACTGAGAGTAATCTATTGCGGCTAGGGTTTTCCCCAAGAACTCAAGTGAGTAACCTTGAGGAAGATCAAGCTATTAGAAAGATAGATTAAAAAAACTAAAAAGACAAAAAGACATAAAAAGAGGAAAAGAGAGAAAAGGAAGAAAAGAAACGTTCTTATTGCTAAAACTTAGTGCTAAACACTTCTGAGATCGTGAAGTCTTGTTCCCAGATAGTCAAACTCATATGCAATCCTCGAATCTGAGGGTTAGGTAATCATCTAAACTTTCCTTTTCATTTTTAGTTATTTATTTGTGAAAAATCTCATTTTCTTGGTATTTAGTTAGTTTGGTGTTGATTAAACAACATTTTGCCCATTTCTGAGTGTTTCTGAGTTATATTAAACCTTTGTTAATAAAAAGAACACATAAAAAGAGTAGTTTGAAAGGTAGTTACGGACCAGAGCAGCTGCGTCACGCAGCTACTACCTGCGTGACGCAACTATTCATGTCCAAAAGACCCTGACTTTGCTTGGACCACCTGCGTGACACAACTATTCGTGCGCATAGTCTTTATTTTGTTTTTACATTTTTATTTAATATTATGTTTTAAATAAATGATTAATAAATCTGGAGATTTTGATAAAATCACAAACAGTTCCGTCGCGTAACTAAGAGTTCCGTCACGCGACTGTTCTTCTAGAACAGCTACGTGACGCAACTGTCTTAAAGTTCTAGAATAATAACTAAGAGTTTCGTCACGCGACTGTTCTTCATAGAGCAACTGCGTGACGCAACTGTCTTAAAGTTCCAGAATACTTTTTTTTATTTATTTTATTTCAATTGCATGACATTGAATAAATATTTAACTTTAATTCGAGAAATGACCAATAATGGGCAAATTGTGTTATAATCAAATCAAACAAATTAATTTACTATGATTTTTAGATTTTTTAGGATTTATTATTTATATTGCTTAAATTATATTATTAAATTCGGTTTGTGGCCCGCCTTTAACCATAAGGCAAGAGCGGGTCTTTTAATTATTTCTGTTGTGGATGGATGATGAATGTGATGATGATTTATGATGAATGCGATGAATGAACCTATTTGGGACGGTTAATTAATTTTCCACATAGGAGCTCGGTTCGATTTAATCGGGTTGGGTTTAATTAAATAATTTGGCTTTTCTAAAATAAAATCAACTAGAAATTGTAGGATAAAAGAGGCTGATTTTCCGGGCGTCGGCTTCCAACGGGCCGACGTACCTAATTCCCTTACCTAGAACCGCACACGGTTCGCCTGACCATTTTTCTTCAAATAATTGGCCTTAAATAAAAATTGGGTTAAATGAAGTCATTTTTGTGAATTAAAATCGGAAACGGTCCCATTGCCAAAAAAATGGGTGGCGACTCAAAATATTTTTATAAGACCGATTTATCGACACCGCGTTTCCCAAAAGGTTTTTAACACCATTTTCCAATAATTCTAAACAATAAAAAAGAAGTTTTCCGAGGTCCTTTGCCGGGGTTTTAAGGATCTCTCTCCTAAAATAATACGGGGGCGAAAACAGTGTTCAATTGCCAAATTTTTTCCGCAGATTTTATGAAGAATACATCTTTTTAATTTATGAGGCTCCTCCTTGCATAACACTACAATTCTATAAATTTCTTCGGATAAGTGCACAAATATAGCCATTTTATTAGTTAATTTAGGGGGATTTTGGTATAAAAATATATAAGTATTTGGATCATATCAGTTGGCGCTGAGGCCGAATCAAATTTTGTGGAGGTGTGACTGGTATGATATCATGAGGTTTCTGGTTCAATCAGCTGGGTTCCAGATGACTTACTTATTGAGCATGGACCACATCACCTTCTACGCAGGCTCTAGCCTGATAAGGCAGATGGGGCATACTTAGGATTTGTGGCCAGCTGGTGCCCTTTTTGAGGATACACTAATTTCACCTCGGGTTACTGTGGCTATATTGGGCAGTTGGTCCAAGGAAGCACACGTGGTTGAGGTTGGAGATTCAAGAGGTAGGACTGCTGCTTATAAGGCTTGGTGGATAGCTAAGCATGGTGACCGAGAGAGAGAGAGCGTAGAGCGACTCTGACTCGGGAGATTGACGGTAGACTCTAGGCAACTACTGAGACTATCCTAGACTCTACTAGACAGGTTGACCCAGAGGACTCTGATGAATCTAGGGATATACATCTGAGGCGATGCAGACGAATTGACTAGACCTTCAGTGCATAGGGACCTTATCTTTATGCGATAGGATTTTTTATTTTTGATTTTTAATTCAGCCTATCTTGTTTTAGGACTTTGAAATAGACTACTGACCTATGATGTATAGAGAGTACAATTGACACACAAATAGTTTGACACTTTGGATAGTGGACACAGATAGATGATAAAGATAGATGACTAGATGATAGGGCTTTTGTGATTTGTTTTTTACATAACTTATACTAATTTGAGGAGTATGTAAAAAGGGAATCATGTTGACATTTTTGATTTGAAATGAAATTCAATATCCTTTATGAGATTACTGCTTTTACGCCTTAATTTTTGCCTAAACCACCCTTGCGGGTTTTCGATTTAGCAAACTACCCTAACTTTTGCCTAAGCTGCCCTTTCGGATTTTCGACTTAGCGGGCCTATACCGATTTTGCCTAAGCCGCCTACCCTTGTAGGTTTTTAACTTAGCTTTATTTATTTTTGCTTGAATCGCCCTTTGTGAGTTTTTAATTCAGCTTTTGTTTTCATTTTTGCTTATTTTTTAGTTGGTAAGTGAAAATCTGGAATTTTCATGAAATGGGCAAAATATATTTTTATTATTATTGTGACCACAACGACAGGCTGCACTACCTACGTATCCCGTACTTTTGGAACATATTTCCAAGAGTCAGTCACGGTAGAACGATTAACAATGACATAAAGGGGGATAATATTTATAGTGCTGATGCCTAAATGCATTTACATAAAGTATCTTTTGAGTTGATCCAAGTTGCATGGATTGGTGAATTCATTAACATCAACGTCTAATAGGATGACACTACCTCCAGAGAGAATCTTCTTCAGTATGTAGGGGCCTGCCCAGTTTAGCCTGAATTCACCTCGAGGATCTTGCATAGGAGCTCTAATTTCCTTAAGTACAAGACACCCTTCTTCTAGTTTCTGATCACGTATTCTTTTATTGAAGTTTTTGGATATTTTTTGTTGGTTGCACTAAATCGAGCTTCTAACCTTTTCTCATCGATAGCATTCAATTGATTATGGTAATTATGGGCTCATTTTGCTTCAAGAAACTGAGTTTCTTGCATAACTCTGGCTGATTGAATTTGAACTTCAATAGGAAGGACTGCTTCCATCCCATAGACTTGTGAATAAGGTGTTGCCTCGGTTGGCATTCTAATGGAAGTTTGTATCCCTATAAAGCAAATGGCAAATGTTCATGCCAATTTCTGCAATTAATGATTATCTTCTGAAGGATTTTCTTAATGGATCTATTAGCCACTTCAACTACTCCATTAGTCTGAGGCATGTATGGTAAAGATTGGTCATGCTAAATTTTGTACTAGTCATAAGGGTGGAAACTTCCTTCTGAAAATGAGTTGCATTGTCTGATATGATCTCGAAAGGAATCCTATATCTACAAATGATGTTTGTTTGGATGAACTGAACCACTTTTCAAGTTCAGAATATTATAGGAGGCAGCTTCTACCCTTTTGGTGAAGTAGTCGATGGCTACTAAGATATACCCATGCTAGTTGGATGATTTGGGGTGATTCTGCCAATCACATCCATTCCCCATGTTGTAAAGGGTCATGCTATAGGGATAGGATGAAGAGCTATATAGGGCATCTTCTGAAGCTTTGCATAAATCTGGCATTTATGGCACTTCTGGACGAACATGGCGCAGTCTGATCGCATGTTAAGCCAATAATCACCTTGATTGGTGATCTTATGAGCTAGAGCCATTCTATTCTGTGTGCCCCAACTGAGCACCGAGGGAAAAGTCATTCAAAGGATGGAATCTTTAATCTAGTGGGGCCCATTGGTCGGTTCATCACAGAAACTGGGAGGAACTCCTTAATATTCCTTTTAGTTTGATTACGGCTCGATTTAGCGCTTATGTGTGTTAGTTGGCTCTTTGGAGCGCTTTGACTATGTGTGGAGTGTTTAGAGTTGCCACATTAATTTGTTTTTATTTTTGAGAAAAAGATTAAGGAAAAAACCCCGTGATGGACTCCATTTTTAGTTTGCCTTTAGAATAAAATGCAGTAGCCTCGAATCATTAGGTTCGGGGACTAGGTTTTCAACTTCTTTCAAAATGAATCAACGGTTTGGTTATTAATTAAGAAATCAAAATATTTGTTTTGCATGAATGACAGTGATATCGATGCATCCGCATACTTATAATGCATGGCAATTATAGAAAAACATTAAAAGCATAAACAATTAAAAATTGTGTAATTCCGAAGGATGGAAAACAATGAATGGTTAGATAAGCTTTACTTAGAAAGGGATAAATGGGTTCGTATTTATCTAAATGAATGGTTTTGAGGAGAAATGTTATTAACAGAAAGAAGCGAAAGCATGCACTCATATTTTGATGGATATGTCCACTCCAGGATTACTCTTAAGCAATTTGCTGAGCAATATGAGATTGTAATTTGAGACAAGGTGAAAAAGGAATATTTAAGGAGCATAAATCGAGATACAAGGTCATTAAATGTTCTTATGTTTATCTATTTGGGAAGCAGTTTCAAAAGGTTTTCACGAATGAGATGTTAAAGAAAGCATATGTAGAAATGGAACGTACAGTGAACTGCACCATTATTCGTCCTAGCATGGAAGAAGAGCAACAAAATCAAAACGAACATAGCATAAGTACTTACAAAGTAAAGTAGAGATCTATTTTGAACTGCTGGTTTGAGAGGGATTTCGTGTATGAAGTAGAGCACAAGGAAAATGGCCAATATTATAACTGCACATGCAAGATGTTTGAAACTAAATGGATTCTATGTTTTCATATCTTCGAAGTCCTTATGGAGAATGACATTATGCATGTTAATGTAAGATATTTGTTTAGACAATGGAAAAAGGACGTATTCTGATGTCACAGGAAGATGTTATTTGGTGGAGCTTATCCACAAATGTCGAATGAGTATAAGAAGTACAAAAAACTTGAGAAGGGATTCGTAGAGGTCACTGATTTGGCGTTCAATAATCCTAGGTTATTGGAAATAGTGAAAAAATGTTTAGAAGATATTAAGCAAGAATTATTATCGATTAATGATGATGACGAGGTCTATATTACATTCATAGGCGCTGATCAACTTGAAGATGACAGTACTCACAGGAGTGGAGTCATGGTGCTAGACTCACTGCTAGTTAGGTCACAATGAGAAAGGAATCGGGACAATACAGTTGGTAGAGTTCGATGAAGAAGAGGTCGTGGAAGAGGGAGATGTGGAACTAATGGTGGATGAAATAATTCTCAGTTATATTATAACAAGATAATTAGTTGAGATAAAAACAAATCGAAGTATATAATTTATTTACAGTAAACAGTAAAATGACTTGGCTATTGTCTTTATTTTTTTCTATTTTTTCCATGTTTAACACGATACAACTGGAGACAGGCATGTCAATGACATAATCGTGGATGACAATATTGGAAGTTCATTTGATTTGAACAACAGTCCAATTAATCAACAGGCAAATGATGACCGATTTGATATATATCAAAAACATAATTCCTACAGAGGAATCTATTGGTTTAAATTTGGACTTGAAAGTTGAATATACCGGTTATGAATATTGACTGAAAGGTTAAGAGAAAAACTGTCGAGTGTTATTAGCTACCGAGAAGTGAAATTTTAGACAACTTGTGACTCCGATTGAAGGTACTTTTTGTGATTCTAGTAATTGAAATACCCTTATTTGGTAAACTAATTTAGTCCAAATGGAGAATAATTATGAAGCTACTTTTATGAATGGAAGCCTCATATAGATGCAACTCATCATCAACGGTTTGATAGCCGTTGATATGGATATTAAAATTAGAGACTGATACGCAATAACAATGTATGAAGGATAACACTCAACAAAGATCAATAAACCCGAGTTATTTAGTGCTGACAACAATATTGAAATTTAAGTTAAGGCAAATGATTTCTTTAATGAAAAAAAAGATAGTAGCACAATCTATAAAAATCCAATTAGAAATTCTAGATATAAAGACTAACTTAGTAAGCGATTTTAGTGCAAGCTGTACAAGTTGGAGAGCAACTGAATAATTCTAGAGATTCTAATGCCCAATGTAAAATTCCAAATCAGGAGCTTCAACAAAAACATTTTCAAGCAAATCCAAGAAATTTATCCACTTTAAGCTCTGAAAATTGGCATCCAACTAACGACAGCATTCAAACAACATACCATTTTGCTTCACCTTATGAATCTTCTTAACACCCTTGATTTGGTCTTCTAAATTGTCTTCATTTAAACAAAGCAGCAGGCCACGCACATACATCGCTCCATAATGCCCCTCAGTGCTTGCCCTTTTAATTAGATCCAATTCACATCCAAAAGACAAAAAGGAGAAATAGTAACTCTGTGCAAATAAAAAAATAGAAAAATTAATAGCAACTTGTGTTTGAACTATAGATCAGTTAAAAATAGGAGTATAAAGATTTAGAATCTTTATAATGATTTTAACAAACTCATTTAAGAAGACTACATACCATGTCAAGCCTATACAAGGTTGCCATTTGCTAAACACGTGTAAGGAATAGCAAAGAAGTAGTTGGTCGGATTTGTTGGCGAGATTGGAAATCGTGATTGAAAATTCATTGAGTGAGATGATTTTATAGACAGATTTGTCTTCACGTAAAACATGCATCTCTTTGCAACTATTGACACATTATATATTACGGCTTCAAAATTTTTTAATTGAAAATAATAAATGTAACGAAGAACTAATATAAGTGAAAAAATTATTAGAGGAAACATACCTTAATTTGAGGTTGATCAGGGCATCCATAGATGATTTTGCTACAAAACAAATTATAATAACCTTAAAATCTAATGGTAGATGAAGTAAACGCAAAAATTTCATTTTTGTTTTCTTGCATGTTCCATTGACATGCTTCTCTGAATTTCTAGCCATTGATACACAGAAAGAAAAAATGAGATATGATTTTGGGTAATAAAATAGAGACTGTCTTAGAGAGGATGCATTTCTTTTCTTTGCTGTAATCTTTGGTATAATGAACCATGTATCCATACCTTCTTTATACTTCTCCCAATGCATTTAATTATTCTACACTAGTAATACCAAATTATTCTTTTGTAATAGGAGATTACATACTAGAGATTGTATCCACTTATTATCATAAATTCAATTTTTGTTTTTGTATTTTTATTTCTTATTTCAGGAACAAATTTTACGCATACAGATTTCTAGCACACCAAGTGGGACCTCTCTACCTCTCATCTCTTCACTCTGTAAATCTTGGAGTTCCGACGAATAAACCAAAAGATTCAATGGAACCAAAGAAGATCACTGTCACCTTAAAGGCCGCACAAATTGGCGCTCCGAATTCTTTCAATGTCAGATCCACTATTGACTCGAGTCCTTATGCAAATATCAAGATGAAGTCTATCACTGAAATCTATGCGAAAGCGACTCCTCTACCTCAATAAGTTGTTGTTGCTTCGCCAATTCTACTGGAGTCTGCTGAGAAAAGTGCTTCCCAAAAGTGGTCAACTGCGTCAATAACAAACTCTTCTAATGTCATATTGATGACTGGAACTACATCAGCAGAAGAATTGGATGCTTTGAAACTGCAATTGGAAGCTCTCAATAATGCTCTTCAAGAGAAAGATAACCAAATTGCCTACCTTATGAACAGGTTAGACAGCATGACTGGAAAAAGTCAAATATCTAAAAAGGATGAATCTGCCTCAAAAGGGTTTATGCAGCTGAAAAAGACACCATCAAAGGAGACCCAAGAAAAAGGTGTCAAATTTACTAATGATGGCTCTATCTCAACTATAAAGAAGCCCTGAAAGATCAGTTGGGAACTACGATGCAACCTTCCTACACCTATTCAAAGTCATACATTTTGAGGATCGACATGATAAGGATGCCATCAAATTAAAAGGGAAATCCAAGACAACATGTAGCTCACTTTGTGGAAACTTGCAACAATGCTGGCACAAATGGCAATCTACTCATCAAACAATTCATTCGATCCTTAAAAGGAAATGCCTTTGATTAGTACACGAATCTCAAGCCTAGTTCTATTGATAATTGGGAACAACTCGAGCAAAAATTCCTCAATCGCTCCTATAGCACCCAACGTTTAGTTATTATGATTGAGCTCACTGCTACTCGTCAGTGGCAGGAGGAATCTGTCATTGAGTACATTGAAAGATGGAGAAGTCTCAATTTTGAATTGCAAATATCAGCTGTCAGAATCCTCAGCAATTGATATGTGCGTCAAGGGCATGCATTGGGGCTTGCGCTACATCTTGTAAGGGATCAAGCCTCATACTTTTGAAGAGTTGGCTACTCGAGCTCATGATATGGAGCTTAGTATTTCTAATAATGGGAATCAAAATATCCCAGTTCAAGAACCAAAAAGGGGGAAAGATAAGCTGAAAATGAGAAAACTCGCTAAAACACCTTTCAAGTCAGAAAGCAAGCAATTTATGGCTATAACAACAGTGCCAATCAAGTTACAACCAGGGATTGAGAAGAAGCAGCATGTGAAGGCCACTCCTTTTCAGCCAATAGAAAGAAAAAAGACTACTTCGAAGGAAAGGCAAGACAAGAGCTATCCTTTTTCTGATTCTGACGTTTCAAGTATGTTGGATGAACTGCTTAAAGCAAAACTCATCCAATTGCCAAAGATGAAGCGCCCAGAGGAAGCAAATAGGGTGGATGATCCAAAATTACTGCAAGTATCATTGGCTAATTAGCCATCCAGTTGGGAAGTGCTTCATCTTGAAAGATAAAATCATGGAGTTGTAGAAGAATGGTGTAATCACTTTTGATGAGGAAGAAGCGACTGTTAATTTGATAACAATAGTGGTTGGTTAATCGTCAATCTCCATAAGAAAAGAAACAATAAGGTTTAGCTCTTTGGACTCGGTTCAAGTTGAGGTGTCTATTCCAAACCAAACTTCTTTGCCGAATGAATTTAGCTTGCTAGAAGGAGATGGGAGCACCACTAAGGACAATGAACCAATTGAGAATCAATTTGAAGAAGAAGGATGGACTTTGGTTACTCATAAAAGAAGTTAAAAGAGGAACCCCCTACCATCCAAGGCAATTTTGAAGAGGAGAAAGGTGTTGAAGAAGTTTGTAAAGCCAACAGAATTGACTTCCTTAAAGATTTAACCTAAGTCTCGAAATTCGAGAAAGATCTTTGAACCGCAAGTAGAAGATTTCATAGAATAAAAGCCTAGGCAATAATTACTTTACCAGAATACATGCCAAAGGAGCTAACTAAGTTGTCTTTTCCATGATGTCATGTTGAAGGAGAGCTAAAACAAGATAGCGATGAGAGACTCAAGAAGCAAAGGCCTACTATACAGTTGTGGAAAAGATCACCTTTACTGATGAGGATTGAGTGCTTGGTGATAAGGCTCATAATCGTCCTTTATTTATTGCAGGTTATATCTGCGAAAGAAAGGTAAATTGAATCTTGCTTGATCCAGGTTCAGCCATCAATATTATGTCTCTCAAGACCTTCAAGGAACTTGGCATACCCATGGATGAATTCAAGCAAAGTCGATTAATGGTACATGGCTTCAACCAGAATGGGCAAAAGGCTACTGGTAGAATTCAGCTTCAGTTGCGTATTGATGAGATGGAGTCAAGTGTTCTTCTTCATGTGATTGATGGAAGAACAACTTACAACATATTGTTAGGGCATCCTTCGGTTCATAGAAATAAGGTGTTACCTTCGACTGACCATCAGATTTTCAAATACTCAAAAGATGGAAAAGTAAAATTAGTCGGAGCTGATTCGAAGCCATTCACTGAATCTGAATCGTATTTCGCTTATGCAAAGTTCTACTTTGAAGAATTTTCAATTGAGGAAACTCGACCAGCTCTTGAGGATGTTGAAGTAAGGGCTCTTGCAAAGAAGATTGAAGAAGGGGAATCTTCCTCAACAAAAGAAAGCGAGCATGATACCTTAGCAAAGACAAGTCAAACAATTGCTAAAAGAGTAAAGCTTCATTTTATACATGTCTCCAAAGGCAAAGATGATCAATCTTCTTCCTCAAATCAAGAAGATATCATACAAGGCTTGAAAGATTTGACTCTACCAGTCACCAGTCTTGTTTCCCCTAAAGTTTTCAAGTCACTGTTGAAAGATTATACAAGGCCTTCAAAGAGCCCGATAGTTGAGCTTGAAGCATTGCCAGCCAAAAGAACAAATGGTTTTGACCCTAATGCTTACAAACTATTGGCTAAAGCCGGGTATGGTTCTACTGATGTGGCAAAATTGACAACGGATTTCAAGAATGGTGATAATGGATAATCATCAATTGGGATTCGCAAAGTATGGAAGGAGAACAATACTACTGATTAAAAGTCTAAAGTTGGCCTAGGATATCAAGCTCCTGCTCCTTTATGCTTGAAAATCAAAAGAGAAACCTCTAATCATATTTCTGTTGAAGAAATAGAAGAGACAAAAAGCAAGGTTTCAAGACCGTATTTCAGTCTTCGATCAAATTGGAACTCTAGAAGGTATGGACACCGAGAAAAGTAGAACCTCCATCCTCCACAGACTTGGGATTTCAAAACCAAGTAAAGGAAAGAAGAAAAAAAAGAAGCAGTCTATTTTTACTATAGATTGCGATGACTTGTGCAAAGAAATTCCCTCTCAGACGAAAAGAAAAACTGAGTGGGTGATGACCACAAGATTCGCATTGACAGCAAAACCACATACCTTGGTTATAACTGACCAAAGTCTCTAATCCACCTGAAGAGGAAGAACTTGATGTAGTGATGGTTGGCCACATTACTTTTGAAGACATGGATCAAGACCAAACTCCTAATGAGAAAAATGCCGAGGGTGCTTCTTTTGCTTTGGAAGTGGGAAATAAAGCTACAGTTGATGAGTTGAAAGAAGTCAATCTCGAAACAATGGAAGTGCCTTGCCCAATTTTCCTTAGTGCAAATTTATCATCTGGGGATGAAATAAGTATGTTGAATTACTTCGAGAGTATCAAGATGTCTTTGCATGGTCCTAAAAAGAGATGTCGGGATTGGATCCTAAGATAGCAATCCACAACTTGGCAATCAAACTTGGGGTAAAGCTAGTAAAACAAGCTCAAAGGCAATTCTGTCCAGAGTTGATTGCACAAATAGAAGCTGAAATCAATAAACTCATTGATGCCAGTTTCATAAGGGAAGTCAAGTATCCTACTTGGATCTCAAACATTATTCCTGTCAAAAAGAAAAATGGACAATTAAGAATTTGTGTAGATTTTCGAGATCTAAATAATGCATGTCCAAAGGATGACTATCCTATTCCTATCATTCAAATTATGGTGGATGCCACTACTAGTTATGAACGACTTTCCTTCATGGATGGTTCGTCTGCCTATTATCAAATCCTAATGGCTGCTAAGGATGCAGAAGCTACAACATTTCGAACACTGAAAGGTATTGTGAATACTCAAATTTTGAGGCTCAAAAAGCCAGTTTTCCCAGACTGCAAACAGTCCGGCCTGCAACAATGCCATGCCAATTAGTTTGACTTTGCTACAGTAAATTTGACTTTTCTACAGTAACTTTGACTTTGCTGCAGCAACTGTGCAAACAGTCCGGCCGGACCTGAGGCCATTTTGGACATTTACTGGAAGTATGCCAATATGGCACCTGCCGCCCTTGGTCCGAAAATGCCTATAAATAGGCCATTTTCAGTCCAATTTTGACACCCCTGTCTGTGTTGACGGACGATCTTCCTCCCTCCCACGCTCTATGCGATTTCTTTACCGCTTTTTGCATTTTATTTAATTTTTATTGCATTTTTATTGTGATATTTGGACACTAAAATTGAACAAAAACTAAATTAATTTTCCCCAAGCAAGGAATTTAATCTGGAATTAAGAAATGGTCGTCGGTTAAATCAGGTACGTAAACGAAACTCTGCCTATTTAATTTTAGCACTTCATGCATGTTTCTCTTCTACTCCTAACAATTCTATAATCGCATAAATGCATTCACGTCATTATTTTAGACAAATAAACTGTCTTAATTAATTTGATTAAGCTTAAATGCCCGGTTAATCAATGATCGTGGCATTAAAGCCTTAAATCCGATAATATTGGCTAAAAGAGCCTAGTTAATTAATAACTACGGTTCAATTGCCTTATTTCGAACAAATCTGGCTTAAGTTCAATTAATCAATAATTGTGGCTAAAAGCCTTAATCAATCACGTTTTGGCAACAAATTGCCTACCTTTAATCAATCAATTCGACAACAAATTGTCTATGATTTAATCGATTCTTAAGCAAACAAATTGCTTATAAATAAGATTAATCATTTTCAGCGACAAATCGCTTAAAATCAACAATTTTCGGTCAAAAACCGTAAAATCAACCATTTTAGCGACAAATCGCGTAAAATCGACATTTTTGGCAAAATGCCTTTAAAATCAACCATTTTCGGCTCAAAGCCGTAAAATCGACATTTTTGGCAAAATGCCTTAAAATGAACCGATTTTCGGCCAAAGGCCTAAAATCAACCATTTTAGCGACAGTAAATTTGACTTTTCTACAGTAACTTTGACTCACAAGGCTCAAAGAGCCAATTTTCCCGGACTGCAAACAGTCCGGCCGGACCGGAGGCCATTTCGGAAGTTCACCGGAAATATGTCAATATGGTACTTGAAACGTCCGGAATTTTACGAGGATCGCGGAACAGGTCCCGGAATATTTTTCGGAAGTCCGGAACTCCCAAAAAGGCTCCCGAAGCGAGGCACGGTGGCCACACCGGCCACGGCGGCGCCAGCCCACGCCAAAGGATGCTGGTACGTACAAAGGATGCTGGTACGCCAGCCCACGCCAAAAAGGCTCTCGAATGGTGTTCCATACCGACAAAGGATGCTGGTACGTACAAACTGTGCTGCCTTCTTGGCGTTTAACATCGAAAAGGAAGCTGCCTCAATCCATTTAGTGAAATAATCTACAGCGACCAGGATAAACTGATGGCCATTAGAGGCTTTCGGGTGGATCTTTCCAATTACATCTATACCCCAAGTTGCAAAAGGCCACGGTGAAGCAATTGGATTTAAATTGACTGGAGGCCGTTTTTGCAGCTTAGCGAAAATTTGGCACTCATGGCACTTCCGCGCGTGCCTCACACAATTCGCATTCATAGTTGACCAGTAATAACCTAGGTTCATGATTTTCCGAGCCAAGGCTATCCCGTGCATGTGTGACCCAGATTCCCCATTATGCACGGAATCCATAATGGTTTGGGCTTCTTCTTCATCAACGCACCTTAGGTGCATGCCATTCCAACTTCTTTTATACAGAACTCCCCCGGTAAGGAAGTATCCCGACGCTAACTGTCTCAATGTCCGTTGATCAGTTTTGGTGGATCCCTCCGGGTAGGCTTCGTTTCGAAGGTAATTCTATATATCCCAAAACCAAGGCTTGTCATCCACCAAATGCATGACGTGTGCTGGCTGCTTCTGAAGCCTAACTGTCAGGGGCCGAATGACTTGGCCTTTCCCCACATTAACCATGGAGGCCAAGGTGGCTAGGGCATCAGCGAATTGATTTTTGGCTCGCGGCAGGTAGTAGAAAGATAATTCCTCAAACTGTTGAGCCAATTCGTCTAAGCGTTGTAGGTAAGGAACCAAACGCTCTTCCTTGATTTTCCACTTCCTTAGAGCCTGGGAGACTATCAGGTTGGAATCTCCGAAAACCCTGAGGACTTTTATCTCTTTTTCCAAGGCTACTTCTAACCCCTTGATGCAGGCTTCGTATTCGGCCTCATTATTGGTACAGTCGAAGTCTAGTTTAACTGCAATTGGGATGTATTCTCCACAAGGAGTTTTGAATACAACTCCAATCCCATTTCCATGGTAGTTCGAAGCTCCATCGAAGTACATCTCCCAGACCTGACTTTCCAAGTTTAACAGGTCTTCGTCGGGGAACTCTACCTCCGACATTTGGTCTTCGACCGGTAATTCTGCTAATTGGTCAGCCAGGGCCCCGCCTTTTACTGCCTTACGTTGTACAAACTTTAAATCATAAGCCGCAAGCACTGACACCCACTTTGCCATCTTACAGTCAAGAACCGGCCTTTCCATAAGGAATTTCAAGGGGTTAGATTCAGAGATTACGTGTGTAGTGTAAGACGAGAGGTAGTGTTGCAGCTTGGTACAGGCCCAGACTAGAGCCAGACACAACTTCTCTATCTTGTTGTATTTCAACTCATATTCCAGCATCCTCTTGCTAAGGTAATACACGGCATTTTCTATCCTTGTATCCTCTGCTTGTTGAGCTAATATGGCCCCCATTGCTTCTTCTGTTACTGACAGGTACAGTAGCAAAGGCTTTCCTAGCCTTGGTGGTTGTAAGACTGGCGGGGATAACAGGTATTGCTTGACTTGGTCGAAAGCTGCCTGACAATCCTCATCCCATTTGACTGCCACTCCTTTCCTAAGTAGCTTGAAAATTGGGCCACAGGTATCGGCCAACTGATTGATGAAACGGCTGATGTACTGTAGTCTTCCCAAGAAACCTCGGACTTCTTTTTCGGTCTTTGGTGCTGGCATTTCCAGAATAGCTTTGGCCTTTGAAGGGTCAATCTCTATGCCCTTCCGACTAACCATATGCCCCAGAAATACTCCGGACGTGGCTCCAAACAGACATTTTGCCGGGTTGAGCTTCAAATTATACTTCCGAAGTCTAAGGAAGAACTTCTCAAGTGCTGTTGTATGTTCTTCGGTTGTTTTTGACTTAACCACCATATCATCCACATACACTTCACCTCCTTGTGAATCATGTCGTGAAAGATGGTCGTTGTCATTCTTTGATAGGTTGCCCCGGCATTTTTGAGCCCGAAGGGCATGACCCTATAGCAGTAGGTTCCCCATTCTGTGATGAATGCCGTCTTCTTTTTGTCTGGCAAATGCATCATTATTTGATTGTACCCGACAGCAAGATCGGTCAAAGAGACCATCTCGTGTCCAGCCATTCGATCCACCAGTAAGTCAATATGTGGCAGGGGAAAATCATCCTTCGGGCAAGCTTTATTCAAATCCCTGTAATCCACACACATTCGCACCTTTCCATCCTTCTTAGGAACCGGCACTATGTTCGCTAACCATGTCGGGTAGGCAATAGGTTCTATGAACTTGTTCTCCAGCTGCTTGGCAACTTCTTCCTTGATTTTCAAGGACCATTCTGTTTTTAGCCTTCTTAGCTTCTGTTTCACTGGCTTAGCCTCTGGATACACTGGAATCTTGTGCACCACTATTGCTGGGTCAATTCCAGTGATGTCACTTGCTTTCCACATGAAGCAATCAGCAAATTTCTTCAAACATTCACTGACCTGTTCCCTGTTCAGGCAATCAGATGCAATGTATGTATATTCATTTTCTTCCTTGCCAATTACTATCTTTTCCTTTTCATTTTTTATTTCATTTATTTGATTGTTTTTGCTTGGAAATGCTTGGAAAGATAGACACGCAGGGTAATCAAGAATTTGCAAGCCTTTATTAATTATGACGGAATCGTCTTCAAAGAATACATCAAATTTGAAATTTGGATCTTCTAGATCTGACACAGATGACTCGGAACTGGAACTAGACTCCGACTCGGTTTCAGACTCGGGGTCAGACTCGGACTCAGTACAGGACTTTATTACAGACTCTGGTACTAGGCTTGACTCGGGAGGGGTTTTGTCAGCAGTGCGCTCCTCCTCGGTGTACCAGTTGTCAAGAGGTCCTTTGCTCGGCTTGATTAGGCTGCACAAGTCTTGATTCCCATCACTTCCGGTGATAACTGCAACCTCATCAAAGAGATTAGGCTGCATGAAGTCTTCTGTCTCCAGCTCGGTTACTACCTCGGGCTTGTTGCCCCAAACATCCGAGAATATTTCTATTCCAGGCAGCATCTTCTTAACAGTTGGGCAGCAAAAAGGCTCCCGGAAGCCACAGTAAGAAACTGCTTCTCCAGGTTTGCAGAAGTAGCTGTTCAGAGTCAATAGGTAAGGCCGCATATGTATACTTTTCTTCCTTCCTCTTCGGGTTTTCTCAGCACGCTCTTCGTCAGCGGGCTCATAACCCAGTCCGAAGGTTCCCTCATTCACTGGACACTCCCAGGCTTGCAGTTTGGGGTATGTTTTCCCGGATCTGGCCATAACCATTCCTGGCAGATAGGACATCTTAAGCATTAAGGGCACTATGCAGTTTATTTGCACCGTCCCGAAATCAAAGAGAATTCGAGAGTTTGCAGTCTTTCCTTCTATGAACTGCACAGTATCATATTGAAATCCCGAGAGGGGTAGGTTGGCGGTCTCAGGGTTGACCTCAAAGAGAGGCTGGCCCTTTGGCTTTTTGAGCTGGCTGTAGTCATCCCCCTGAATGGTGATAACTTTGTCCTCATATGGAAACTTGACCTTTTGGTGCAAGGACGAGGGTATTGCCTTAGTGTGGTGTATCCATGGTCGGCCCAGAAGTAGGTTGAAGCTGGTCGGCACATCAATTACCTGGAAGGGGACTTCCATCACAGCCGGCCCAACTATTAGCTTCAGCGTGGCAACCCCCAATACTTCCCTCCGGGTGCTGTCATAGGCCTTCACTATCTGGTCCGAGGGAGTGAAGTCAGTTTCCTCCAACCCTAGACAGCTGGCTACTCTCAGTGGGCAGACGTTCAGCGCCGACCCATTATCAATGAGAACCATGGGCACAGTTTTGTCCCTGGTCTGGACTGTGACATACAGGGCATTATTATGACTGCCCCCTTCCTTAGGCAGATCCTCGTCAGAAAACCCGATGCTTTGTACTTTGGATGACTGGGTAAGGGTGGATACTAGTACTTCAGGGCTAATCTCCACTGATGTCTGTAATTGGCTCAAAGCCTTGAAAAGAGCTTGGCGATGAGGAAAGGATGATGCCAAAAGTTCCCAGATTGACACCTTAGCTTGTGTCTTTTTTAGTTGTGCAAGTACCGGGTCCTCCTTTGGTTCTTTTGTCCTCTGGTAGGGTTTATTTTGAATTTTGTCCAAAACTAACGGTTCATATTGTCTCCCGCTCCTAGTAATGGCATCGACTTCTTCGCTCAGGTCATTCAAATCCAAGACACAGATGTTATTCATTTCCAAAAATAACTCGAAAGGATCGATTAATTTCTAGTCAGAATCAATAGCATTTACCCCGTGATTTGGTAAAAGATTAGTGCTAATGTTTGGTTTACTTCTTGGGATGATTGACCCATTGTCTACCAGGTCTTGTATGCGGTTCTTGAGCGTCCAACATGCTTCAGTCTTGTGCCCGTATCCCTGATGATACTCGCAGTATTCATTTGCCTTATAGTTTCTCGGTAGTGGATTGGGAGGTGGCCTTGCTTCTAAAGGCTTGATATAGTTGGCCTTGACAGCCTCTCGGAAAACCAAAAGGATTGGCATTCCAAGGTCAGTGTATGTTCTTCTCGATTGATTACCACTCCTCATATTCCCCACTCGTAAGGGGTTGGTGGGAGTGATGCTTGCCACTTCGTGGACCTTGCCTGGCTGGCTAGGTTTCTTGTACTTAGAGGTCCCTGAGTCGTCTTTCAGTTGCCTCATTTGGATCAGATCCTCTACCTTTGTGGCAGTGGCAATGAGCGACTGGAACGTTGGCAGGTACTGGGTTTGTAATCGTTGTTGGTAGACAGGCTGCAAGTTTTTTATTATTATATCGACCTGCTCCTGCTCAGAAGGCCGATTAATCATCTGGGCAGCCTTGGCCCTCCACCTCGTAAGGAACGAGGAGAAAGGCTCATTATTCTTCTGCTTGGTGGTCTCTAACTCTCTTCGAGTAACATCCACCTCCATATTGTAGTGGTACTATGAATTGAATGCATTACAGATATCCTCCCAGGTCTTCATCTTAGACCGATCAAGGCTAACAAACCATCTTAATGCAGCACCAATAAGAGATTGTTGGAACAACTGAGCAAGGAGCTCACTGCTCAATCCGAATGGGTTTAAGGCACCCACATACATTTTCAAATGTGTTTTAGGACAAGTGGTTCCATCAAACTTGTCCATGTTGGGCATCTTGAACTTAGTTGGCAACCTGGCTTCAGGGAACAAGGACAAGGAGTCCATGTCCACCACTTCCTTGTGGGTTTTGAGAGCAGTGATGGACCTCTCTAGGAGCTCTAGTTTCTCTCTCATTCTCTGAGCTTCCAGCTCAGAGGCAGTTTTAGAAGGCATCTCATCCAGGTTTAGGGCAGGGTTTGTAGGTTCAGCAGCAGGACCCTGGTTGGAGGCAGCAGGTCCACTTCCCCCAGCGGAAGCCCCATTTCCATTACCATTCCCATTACCCAGTTCAGCTATCAGGGCGGTCCTTTGGGCAGCTAGTGCCTCATTCATTCTGGCCTCCATTCTGGCCTCCATTCTAGCCTCTAGTTGTTCAATGAGGGTTTGGATATCAGCAAGTGATGCCATTGGTGCAGATAAGGTTGTTGGAGTTGTAGGCGAAGCTGGCGTAGCTGGTGAAGCTGGTGAAGCTGGTGATAGCACTGTAGGTGTGTCTGGCACTTGGGTAGGCACTCGGATTGTGGGCACCTGTAAGGGTAAGGGTAGCTGGATTAGGTACAGTGGTCGGTGTATCAGGTAGCTGATGTGAGGTGAATTGACTCTCTTGTCCAACTGTGCATGACTGAAAGTAAAAGGGTGTTTTTCTGCTCCCTTTGTGTTTATCCCATGCCTATGATATGTCGTGAATGCGCATAACAACACGCCATAAACCATTTAATGAATATGATTCACATCATTGGGTGCATACAGTCCTAAAGGATAGGTTCTATAGGCTATGACTCAAAATAGAGAATCGGCTTATAAAGGGACCCTTGAGCCTTGAGCATGGATATACCTAACCACATGTGAAACAAAGAGTTTCGCGTGGGTCCAACGGTACGCATACTCATGGGCCATCCCCAAAAGGATTGGGGGTGGTTTGCGGCAACAGGGAGGACGCTTTGGCTGTCCGTCGACATAATCAAAGAGACCTGCCGATCAGCGCTACTTGCTATCCAGACTCAGAAGTTTGAACAGAGAGAGAAGAAATTCATTTGAAATTCGTTTTTTATGCAATGGAGAAAAAGATTCTCAATCGTGCAAATAGATCAACAAATTTAAATGTCTTAATCAAATTTGTCACTTAAGTTCAAAATTCCTCTCATCGAGTATTCTTAAAGAAAGAACACTCGATTTATGTCAAGGTACCCTGCAAAACAAAGCATAGTAAAGTAATGTCCTAAAGAAGGGCATGTTAGTTTATTCAACAATTGTAGTCCACTATTATGCAAAAAGATTACAGAAAGTCCCCAGCAGAGTCGCCAAACTGTGAACCCCTCCCCAAAATATCATAGGCATATGAATGCATGTGACTAAGGGAAGAAATGCACGTGAATGTATGAGTCGCCACCTTGTTTAATTATTTTAGGGTAAACTAGGAAAAAACCCTAAGTGACTCCAATTTTAATTAACCTGGTTACTAGATTAATTACCCAATGTCTAAGGCATGGTCTTCGAACCTGAGGTGGATCCCGAGACTATGTCATGCTGATGAAACTAACCAAAAAATGAATGCTTTGCAAGATGATTGGACCAATGGAATGTTTAAGTGAGTTTGAATGATTGCGACTTGCCGCTCGGGGTTAAATCCCGAACGTGCCTACGTACTTCCGTTTGAATGGAAGATCAAAGTCAACGTAGTTCGATAGGCCTCTTCTAGAGGGCTTTTAGATGGGATGCTTGATGCATGAGTGTGTGTATGCTTTGTGCATTTTTGTTTAGGCATTTTGCCAAAGAATTGATTGTTTCAGGCACTTGGTGCCAAAATGTTGATTTGAGGCTTTTTGCCAAAAGAAAGGATTTGGACTTATTCTTGCCGAAAGATAAGTTGGGCTTATTTGCTTGCCAAAGATTAATTGGGCTTATTATTGCCAAAAGATTGATTGTTTAGGCGATTGTCGCCAAAATTGAATGATTTAAGGCTTTTTAGCCAAAATGAATTGGTTTAGGCAATTGTTGCCAAAGGTTGATTCAAGGCTTTTAGCCAAAAGAAATTGATTTAAGCGATTTGTCGCTATAAAAGAGATTAATTTTCACTTATAAGCAATTTATTTGCTTAAAGTGATTATTTAAAGGCTTTTTATCCAAATTATTGATTTAAGCGATTTGTCGCTATAAAAGATCAACTTTTCACTTACAAGCAATTTGTTTGCCTAAAGTGATTAATTAAATTGAAATATAGGCAATTTATTGCCATAAATAAAAAAACGTGTTTAAGTAGGACCTTTTAGTCACAATCATTGATTAACTGGACTTAGGCCAAGAACTGTTTGAAATAAAGGCAATTTCACCATAGTTATTGATTAACTAGGCTTCTTTAGCCAATAATGTCAGATTTAAGTTTTAATACCACGATTATTAATTAATCGGGCATTTAAGCTTAATCTTTATTTGATTGAGGCAATTTATTTGCCTAGTGGATGATATGGATGCATTCATGCAGTTATAGAGTTAAGAGGAGTAGAAAAGAAGCATGCATGAAGTGCTAAAATTAAATAAGCGTAGTCTAGTTTATGTACCTGATTTAATCTCCGACCGCTTCTTAACTCCAGGTTAAGCTCCTCGTTAAGGGAAATATTAATTAAAATGGAATTTTAATGGCCACTTAGTAAAGCAAGAAAAAATGAAAGCAGAATAAAATAAAATAAAATAAAATAAAGAATGCAGAAAGCGATAAAAGAATCGCAAAGAGCGTAAAGGGAGAAGAGAGGTCCGTCAACACAGACTGTGTCTAAAATGGAGCCCCGGGGCCTCTTTTTATAGAGAAAAAACGCACCCCGGGCGCGCCTGCCCGCCCTCGAGGGCGGGCAGGCGCGCCCGGGCTGGGCGGGCGTGCCCGCCTGGTCTGGGCGGGCGTGTCCGCCCATTCTGGGCGAGCGTGCCCGCCCATGCTGGGCGGGCCTGTCCGCCCAGGTTGGGCGGGCATGCCCGCCTTTGCAGGGCGGGTGCGCCCGTCCTTGAGGGTGGGCATGCCCACCCCCGCGGGCGGACATGCGTGCCTTTTTTTTCTTTTCGGAGGCTTTTTCGGGAGTCCCGGACTTCCAAAAAAATATTCCGAGACCAGTTTCGTGATCTTCGTAATTTTTCGGACATTTCAAGTACCATATTGGCACACTTCCGGTGAACTTTTTGAATGACCTCTAGTCCGACCGGGCTGTTTGCAGTCCGAAAGAATTGGCTCTTTGAGCCTCAAAATTTAGGTATTCACACCCTCAAAATGCTAAAACATTGCAACATTCATGAACTCAAAAGCCTGCAAGGAAAGTTGGCATACATTTGAAGGTTTATTTCAAATCTAGCTAGTCGATGTTAGCCGTTCAATCAACTTATGAAAAAGGTTGTCCCTTTTGGTGTCCCTTTTGAATGGGATGAAGCATGCAGCAATGCTTTTTAGAGCATTAAGTCGTAATTGATGAATCCACCTATTCTTAGAGCGCTGATATAAGGATGTCCCTCATCTTGTATATTGTTGCTCAAGAATGCTCTTTGAGAGTACTATTAGCACAAGAAAATGATGAAGGAAAAAGGAGAACGCGTTGTAATATCTCAATAGAAAACTAACTGGTGTTGAGTTGAACTATTCACCAACTGAGAAGATGTGTTTAGCACTAATGTTTGCTATAAAGAAACTGAGGCATTACTTGCAAGCTCATTCAATTCGATTGATTTCACGTGCTGATCCCATCAAATATTTGATGGCCAAACCAGTATTGTCTGGAAGGCTAGCGAAGTGGGCTCTATTATTCCAAGAGTTTGAGATAACATACATCCCATAAAGAGCTAAGAAAGGGCAAGCCCTTGTTGATTTTCTTGCAAACCATCCTATTCCTGATGATTTGAAGTTCTCTAAAGAGTTGCCGGACGAAGAAGTTTTCCTCGTTAAAGTTCCACAACCTTGGAGAATGTTCTTTGATGGTGCATCAAGTCAAATGGGTGTAGGAGCTGGAGTTGTTTTCATCACTCCAAAAGGGGAAATCTTACCTTTCGCATTCAACTTAGTCGAGAGGTGCTCAAATAATGTTATAGAATATTAGGTTTTGATACTTGGCCTAGAAATGGTGATTGACATGGAGCTATCTAACTTGAGGATATTTGGAGATTCGAAGTTGGTTATCAATCAAGTACTCTCCTTGCATGAAGTAAGAAAGCTAGAGTTGTTGCCTTGCTTCAACTATGCTGCTAAGCTTCTCTCTTAGTTTGACAGTACTTCCATCCAGCACGTGTTTCAAAAAGAAAATCGCCAAGCTGATTCTTTAGCAAGTTTGGCGTCAACTCTAGCATTGCTAGATGTAGAAGCAAAGGTGCCAGTATGTAAAAGATGGGTAGTACCACCTATGTTGGATGTGAACTCGAAGAGGTGGATGTTGTCTCCGTTTAAGAACTTGATAAAGAAGATTGGCGACATCTGCTTGTCAATTATCTAAAGCATGGGAAATTGCCAGATGATCCAAGGAAGAAAGCTAAAATAAGACGGTGGGCTTCTCCCTTCATGAACTTTAAAGGTACGCTTTATCGTTGCTCTTTTAATGAGTCTTCCTACGTTGCCTTGGGGAGGAAGAAGCTAACAAAGCTTTAGAAGAAGCACATACAGGTGTTTGTGGTGCACATTAGTCAAGGCCAAAGCTGCACTTCCAAATTAAAAGGATGGGGTACTATTAGCCTACAATGGTGATAGATTGTATGAATTATGGAAAAAGATGTTAAAAGTGTCAATTACATGCAAACTTAATTCATCAATCGCCTAAACCACTTCACCCAACAGTAGCATCATGGCCTTTCAAAGCTTGGGATTGGATGTTGTAGGACCATTTCCAAAAAGTTCAAGTGGCCACCTTACATTCTTGCTGCTACTGATTATTTCTCGAAATGGGCTGAAGCTGCTCCATATAAAGAAATCAAGAAGGAGACTGTAGTGAGCTTTATTAAAATGAACATCATTTATGTTTTGGTGTGCCTCGATACATCATAACTGATAATGGAAGGGACTTCTACAATAAAGCCATGGACAAATTATATGAGCAATTCAAATTTAAGCAATATAATTCGTCCATGTACAATGCACTAGCAAATGGGCTTGCATAGGCATTCAATAAGGCTTTGGGCAAACTTCTCAAGAAGATAATCAATCATTCAAAAAAAGGATTGGTATGAAAGGCTAGGGGAAGCATTATGGGCTTATCAAACTACATATAGAACACCAACTCAAGCAACTCTATATTCGCTTGTTTGTGGTGTAGAAGTTGTTCTTCCTCTTGAAAAACAAATTCCATCCTTGAGAATTGTCATTCAAGAAGGTCTCTCTAATGAAGACAATGCTCCACTTCGCCTACAAGAGTTAGAAGTACTGGATGAAAAATGACTTAAAGCACAACAACATTTAAAGTGTTATCAAGCTCGAATGTGCAAAGCTTTTAATAAGAAAGTGCGAATCCGCTCTTTTCAAGTTGGCGATTTGGTTTTAGCAGTAAGAAGACCAATAATCATGTCGCAACGTATGGGCAATAAGTTCCCCTCAAACTAGGACAGACCATATGTAGTTCAAGAAGTTTACTCGAATAGAGTATACAAGATAATTGATAAAGATGGAGTGTGAATCAGGCCAATCAATGGCAAGTTTTTGAAGAGATACTACGCCTAAAAGCTCGACAATGCTCCTTACACGAGCTAAAACTGTAAATGGCTTCAAAAAAAAAAAGAAAAAAAATGTTATAGTCGAACTACATCATGACTTGATCCTTCCAAAAGAGGGTACGTAGGCAGCTTAGTATTGCAGTAAGTTCAGTCACACATAAAGAAATCTCAAAAAAAAAAAAAAAAAAGATTTATTTAAACTATGTTATGACTTGATCCTTCTAAAAGAAGGTATGTAGCAACTTAGTATTTTGCTAAGTACAACCACACAAAAATTCAAGGTTGAGCAAAAATGATAAGCATGATAAGTGATTAATGAAATCAAATTTTTATTATAACTCAAAAATTTGATTACATTAAAAAAAGAATGACTAAGCAAAGTCTAAAAAAAAGAAAGAAAAAAGGAGAAGCTTCTATGGATTCCATTCAAGCTGCTCTAACTCATTGCGCTTATCAGAAAGTAGCTTTTGCAATGTAGAAAGAGATTGATCATCTTTTGCACTACGAATTGGCACAGCTTCAACTTTGCATATTTCTTCACAGATTTTTGAAACCATGCTTTATTTTTCCAAGACATCACTTTTCATCCCTGCTAAGGAAGATTCAAGCACTTTCTTCCTTAAAGTCAACCTTGCTAGTTCTTCCTCAATTTTGATAAGTTCATCCTCTACAAATGAAGAATTGGCAATGGCTTTTTTCTGAAGACTCAAAGAATCATCCAGCTGCCCCTAACTTCCCTAATTTCTTAAGCTGAAATTCTGACGAAACGCTTGAAGAAAAAGATGATTTCAGCTGCAAGAAATCATTTGCAAGTTGAAGGTAGCTTGTGATTGCTCTCTTAAGACAATGGCATCAAATCATTCTACTTTTTCTATACCATCAAAAATTATATGACCTTGTTCAGCAAGAGAAGGAACTTGTGATGTGGAAGTTCGACAATTTTAACTCTTAGCCCCTTCCATGCCATTACTGAAACTTTATGGTGACAGTCGATCATAAAATCGTTACCGCAAAATGCAGACATTTCAAAAGTAGCATGGCAACTTGCTTTCTTTGTTTGATAAGCATCTTGTTGTTTTCCCTCATAATGACCAGCGCTAGACTCTTTCAATTGAGGATTCCTATCAAGATCCTTCCAAGTAATTAAGGGGAGGTCATAAGAAGCTGGCTCAAGTATAGAACTCATGTTATCTAAAGGCAATGCACAAGGGCCATCATCACAAAACACGACATTTAAGCCCAACTGCAATAAGAAATTTACAAAGTAAAGTTCAAAAGTGTGAAGTTAAAAAAAGGGGGAAGAAGAAGATAGCAAAAGAAGTTTAAAAAAAAAACAGAGAAAGCAAAAGCTTACCGGGTCATCAGGATCATAAAATTGTAATGTTGATGAAGCCTAATTATTTCGCTTTACTGCCTTCCTACAACGATCAGAATCAATGCATATGTCTTCATTTAAGGAGATAAATTAAGCATATCTCTTTTAGAACGCTTTTGACTAGAGTGAGAATTCAATGCAAACTTCAACTGTATTAGGAGTTGTTACAACTTGAATTGGGATGCCATTATTTGAGGGATTTGATTCATCACTAGCTTCTATAAAGGAGTCTTTCTTTGCGGAAGTGCTAATTACCTTTTCTTTAGAAGGACTAACAGCTACTTGTGATTTTATCTTCAATATAATTGGTGCTTCTCTCTTACCCTTCTGAACAATAGATTCTTGGAGAGGATTCAAAGGAACACATCTACCTTTATCAACATTGGAATTCTTCAAACGAGAAGACTTTGAAGATTTCAATAATTTTGGATTGGTCTTAAGTTCGGCATCTCATCTTGAGGAAAAGCTTTAAACCATTCCGCTTTCCACCAATCCTTATACGCTTCAGTACATGAAAAATGACTATTAAGTTTCACTGAAGGAACAATTAGTTTAGCACCAGTAGTCAGATGAATACAAGATTCCCAAAGTTGTATGATTGCTCCAAAGATACTCTTGAAAAAGACATGTCCATATTACCAGGAAGATCTTGGTAATAACCCAACTATCTACTAAATCTATGAAGGCTGTATCACTTAATGATGTATTGGTTCTTACAGCATAAAGTCAAGAAGATTGAATGAAGATTGATGAGGTGTTCCACTTGATATGAAGACAACTTACCATTATCCTCCAAAAAGAAGTCTTTCTTCATGATACGAGATGGGCCCAAATAAGCTTTCCTTTCCATAAAAAGTTTCGTGAATTCAGTTTCATTATAGTACTTGGCCATTCATTGTCCACTATAGGAAGTCATCTTAGCATCTCCGTCAACATCATGCGTAAAGTGTGTGTCAAAATCGTTAGCTAGCCAAGCATAAACATAATTGAAAGGCAATGGTACTTCATACCTCTTCAAAGTTGTAGCAGTAGAAATTGATTGAAGGCCTCTATAAATACTTGACAAAACAAAAATAGCCAAAGAAAAGATCTCACCAGACGCGATCATACTTGCAACTTTGAAGGTGCTTGGATGAATAAGATTCATAAGATCATATGGAAGTACAAATTTGCATAACCAACAAGAAATCAAAGCAGCTAAGTAAACTTCTTCCCGTAGATCATCTTCTATGTTTAGAATTTCAAAAGGCTTTTGCCAATTTGCATCTTGCGATAATTTTTGCCAATAACACTTGAATGATTAAAATTCTTCTTAGGAGTAGTAGTTCTTTTGTTGTAGTCCTTTTTAGGATTCTCAAGATATCTAGCAGGACCGCAGAACCAAAAGTTCACCCAGTTGCATACATTCAACTTAAAGCTGTTGTTAACCCGTTTGGCATTTTTGTAGTATGCATAAAATAAGTATTTGCAGCTTCGCGATAAGAAAGGAATTTCACCTTCTTCGACTCCAGTAAGATCTACAGTTGAAGGGGTCATCTCATCATAAAATAAGGCATAGAGTAGGAGTCCTCATAGGAACTTCAAATCCCAAAGAGAAATCGACTGTTCTCCAGCTGGGAGGAAAAGATTATTTGTTAAAGAACTCCAATGTTCACAGAAGCCATGAATAACGTTGGGGAAGCGATCATAAGTGAAGAGAGATACAAATAAAGCATGATACACTTTGGCTTTCAAAAGTAGTTGCTTATTGCTTGCCAACACATCTTCAAGCCACTCTCAATAGTGTTCAACGAAGGAAAATTCACCAACAAATTTGAAAGAATGATGCCAAGAAACTTCATTGTTGTGGGTGCAACTTTTCAAAAGTGGAAGATTATTTGATGGAATTTGAAGCTAGTGAAGTGAAGATTGCAACAAACGACATTGGACGCACTTAACTACTTCATGTGAAAGTTGAAATTCACATGTACGTTCGATAGTCCAATCCATAAGATGAGGAGGGTCTACTTTGCCTGGTGCATTGGCTCCAAAATATGCATCAGCAAATCTTTGAAAAGTAAAAACCATTCCAGGATTTGAATCCTCTTCGTCGTCGCTCAAAATTTTCATACATGGAATTTTGCGTGAAGCCGAAAGATCAATTATGCGAACCATTTTAATGAAGTCTCAAAAGCAGTCGACTAGCTAAAAAGAAAAGAAGAATCAAAAGAGGACTTGTTAAAAAAAATCAATTATGACAAGTCCATAGTGAAAATAATTCATATGAATTTAGAAAGAGATCAAACCAAGTCAAATTCATGTGATTAACCATATTCAAGCCAAATTAAATTCACTAATTGCTAGTCATCATGCAAGCATGTGGGGTTACTATTCATGGTCGTCAATTAAGAATTTTAAAAAAAAAAAGTTCAATTAAGTTTAAACAAAGTCATTACCATGCATAAGTAATTCATTAGCCAAGATTGACTGTAGGTCATGGTTTGATGCAATAGACAAAGAAAAGAACAGCATCATCAGGCTATATAAATGAAAAGAAAAACGAAAAAAAAAAAACAACAAAAAAGAGGGCTTGACAATGCAATTAATATTGATCATATTAAGTCGATTCATGTTGGCTTATCATCATGTTAATATTGTAAAGGCTAAAGCGTTGGATTATTGGGCATGTATGTTGAAGCATGTAAGCATCAATGTATATGAGTATATTATCTCCAAAGTTGAAATTTAATTATGGCAATCATAAGCCACTTGTCATTGCTATTGATTAAAAAAAAAAAAAAAAAAAAAAAAAAGAAGCATCAAGTTATTAAATGGCCAATAAGTCAATCACAAGCCCATGCAAAGTAAGTGGATACAGGTAAAGTCATCGTATTGGAGACCCAAAAAAAAAAAATTTCTTTGTTGTTGCAGCCACATGCAACGGTATTACGAGACAAAGCCAAAGATCACTGTAACTTGGCAAATTAAAAAGAAAAAAATTTGAAAAGAAACATACCTGGCAAATTAAAAAGAAAAAAATTTGAAAAGAAACATACCTGCGACTGGACACTGCGTCGGGCAGCGATTAAGCCTACACTAGAGAATACGTGGACCAGTTATTGAAGTTGATGCAAAACCAAGTTGTTGCAAATTTACAAATTGAATGCAGATATATCTCAACGGATGATTAAAGAGCATATTTATTTTTATCACTGTTTCAAGTTTTGATGTAAAAAAAAAAAAGTGTTTTTGAGACGAGACTTCTTTTATAGAAGATTTATCAACTTCGAATTCGACAAGGATTAAATCTTCAACTCCAAATTCGACAAAAATTTAAATTCTTCAATTCCAAAATCATCGATTTTGATTTCTTGAAGGACAAAAAATTAAAAAAAAAAAAAGAAATTCTAATTATAAAAAAATTAGAGTTTCACCATTTGGGCTAAAAAAAATTAATTAGCCCATTGAATTAGAGTTGCCGAATTAATTTCGAAGTTCAAGTTGAAAAAAATAAAAAGAAATTCGTCAAAATAGAGATTGCTGCAAATTCAAAGCAATATGGTCATTTTCAAATCAAAAGAGCCATGCAAGTGACATAAAGTCCACGTCACACCATCAGGGAGTGGAGAATTTCAACTTCAAAGTTACCATTCATACAAAAAGAAAAAGAAAGCATGAATTAAATTAAATCTTTTTCAAATTTTCGAGATCTTTTCAAATAAATTATTGAAGAAGTCTCTAGGGGCATCTGTAAATACCAAAATTTTACTAAGTTAATTTAATTATTAACTTAATTATTTAATTTGCCAATTAAATTATTGGTTAGTTAAATTAAATAATTTATTTTAATAACAAATCAAATTTTTAAATGGTTATTAAAATAAAATTATTGGATAAATATTATTTACTGCATAAATAAATAATGTATTAAAATCTAAAAAAAAATTGGCCAAGGGGACCAATTAAATTAAATTTTGGCAAATAAATTAAGCGCCTATATAAGCTAAATGATGCGGCAGCAGCCAATGAGAGTTTACTAAGTGCACAAATCAAATTACATACTTGACAAGGGGACTCCCTCAAATCTCTATATATAGGAGGCCTCTCTTCATATACGAGGATATACATACATAGAGAGAGAAAGACACAAAAGAAGCATCAAAGCTCTGTCAAACTTAAGACTACAAAAAGTCTCTCCCAAGTCCAAAGAATCAAAGTTCTTTCAACTTCAATTCAAAATCAAGTCTCTTCAATCCTTAAATCATCCAAAGTTCGTTCTACATCAATTCAACGTCAAGTCCCTTCAATCGTTGAATCATATTCAAGATCAAGTCGTTTCGACCCTCAAATCGTGTCCATGACAAGAAAGAAAAGAATCATAGGATAATCTTCTTTTGTAATAGGAGATTCCATACTAGAGATTGTATCCACTTATTATCATAAATTTAATTTGTATTTTTGTATTTTTGTTTCTTTTTTAGGAACAAATTTTATGCATACTGTAGAGGTTGTCCCCTCTTTTATTTTTCATGGTTTTCATGTTATTTTGATATTATAATGGATAGCTTTTATGATTTTTATGGTATAAATGTAATATGAGCTTGTTTGTGCAAAATGAGTAATTTTTCCTTGTGTTTTGCTTTGGATATTTGATCATTTAGAGGGTTGTCCCTCTTTATTTTTCATGTTAAAAATGATTATCTTGATAACTAAGATGGAATATAATTGTGGTTTGATAAGAGTATGGTATATGTCCAAATTGATGAGAAAAATGTATTTTGATGTATTTTTACTTGGAATTACGTGTGGGGGCTGCTACCTCCACTATTTCATATTTAATATCTAAATTTTAATTTATGGTAATTAAACATATATTAAGATGGGTCTCAAGTCTCATGAAGTATGATCGGTGATTTGATCATTTAATCATGTTTTTATGTTGACATGTGTTCATTAAAATGAGTTTAGGGTGCAAATAGTATATTTTAATTTTATGATATGTAATTAAAATGTTAATGATGTTATATGATGTGAATTGTAAGTCTAATGTGATTATTAGTGAATTAAGTGATATAATTGAAGTTAAATGATAATTGGGTCAAACCCAATAGGCCAAAGCCCAATTATGAAATCTCAAGGATAAATTGGATATGATCCGTGGACTTATGGCACAATATCTATGCTTTGAAGAGTAAATAGAACAAATGAATGATTTAAGGACTTACTATAGACTTACTATGGACTTGACTATAATTAGGATGATAATTAACTAAGATTGATTATGATAATTATTTGGACTTAATTAATTGACTAGGTGTAGCATAATTAATTGATTAAATGATTAAAAATGATATTTAGATTAATTAGGTGAGCTAATAGTAAATAAGGAAAATAATATAATTTTATGGCTATTAAGTTAATTAGGTAGCTATTAGAATGATTTAGTAGTTAAAATAAATTAGTGGGTTTAATAATCCTAATTGGATCAATTAAGTTATTAATTGACCATTTAAGTTTTAATTATGAGAATATAAGAGAATATGAAAATTATGGATAAATTAGGTGGTCATTTGTCATGTTGGATTTAATGCTTTATGAATGTGCCAAAGTCTTGAAAATTGTGTCAATTAATGAATAAAAAACGATTGTATGAAAACATAGTAGAATTGATAAACTAATTAAATGATATGAATTTAAGTGTCATGATTGAATATTTTATGAAATAAAATATTCTTTATGTACGTGATATGAATTATGTAGTTATATATGAATTATGATTTTAAGTATGGTTATGTATTTAATATGTGATTTTATGGAATTGAAATTATGATAGAATATTTAGTATGGAAAAGTATGATTTTTATGAATAAATGAAATTTATAAAAGAGAATATTTTCAGATTGTAATAAAAGATTCTGGTGTATTTATGAGACCACAAATTTTAAATGTTGCTATGGATGGATTATGAAATGAATTAAATATAATAAATCTTTTACGGGCCCTAGTTTACTTGGCCGAGTCAGTAGTAGTACAGAGGTATGGCATGCCGAAGGAAAAACAGTACTGTCTATATATAACACGCAATATCTTACAGGGGCTAACGAACCCCATTTTATAGGAGCTAACGAACTCCACTCTTATTAGGCTAACGAACCCCATTTTATGGATATAGTCATTTGATTTTGACCAACGGATCGTTGATGTTATATGGGCTTTTGAGCCATATGTTTATTATGAAATTTTTTGTCTACTATTTGATTCTTATAAGTGAGCTAGTCGCCTAATTAAAGATACAGTTTTTTTATGAAATAAATCAAGAATTAAATTATTGCTTTTATGGAATTATACTAAATTATGTAACTCTATGATTAAGTATATAGTTATGATTTTAATTATTGATTGATGATTTCTGAATTTAATATTATATGCTAAATTATGGATATTTTATCATGTGATTGAATTAAGCCCTATTATGTTGAATATTGTGACGCCATAATTAAATATATATATTTCTGCGTACATGAATACTGAACTGAACAATATATGCTAATTAATTAAAGTAATTTTATTAAGTAATTAAATAAATAATTAATCATGCTGCTAATTATGAATTTATCCAGTTTGTTGTGGTGATATGACTATGTAAGAGATTACGCTAAAATTTAGTGAAGCATGATTTAAGTGATTGTGTATTAAATGTTAATTGATGAATATTATAATTGGTGATTTAATAATTATTAACTATTGATTATGATTGTTTTGAGCTGGTAAATAATTTATGATATTTAAATGATAATTATGAAAGTTTTGGCATGTGATTAAAGTATGATATAAATGCTGACTATGTGTAATTAGTCTGTGAATAGACTATATTATGAAATATTTCATGATATGTCCTGAGATTTTATTATGCTATAAATTTGTGAATTTATGATTATATGCTTATGTGCGATTTCCTATGAAATGGGAAAATAAGCACCACTAAATTTTATGCTTAGCGCGTTGGATTTTATCATGCACGGGTGGTAGATGGTGGTTGCAGCAGAATAGTAAGATGGGTGCTTAAGAGCAATGGATAGATTAGAAGTAATTATAATGATTTGATTTGTTATGGAATTAGTGGCATGTAGTTAATTATTCGAGATTTTGTATTAATATGTGATTTATGGAGTGTTGTATCTAAATTATTGTATGATCTCAGAAACATATATATAAGATAGTGCGGTAATAATTATAAATCATGTGTTGACCCTAGATAAGTTATCATGAGATCATTTATTTAAAAATTCTTGAATATTATATTTGAGGTAATTTATTTATGAGAAAATCTTATGAGTAATGAATTATAAATTCTATATGGATTATTGATTCTGCAATTGATGTTGAATATTATATTGGAGAAATTGATTTAAAAATTATAATTGGATCATGGATGATTTATATAAGTGCTTTAATGATTTTTCTGATATAATGAGATATTATAATATAGGGAAAATGCTTGCTGTCCTTTAGTAGTATTTTCGAGAAATTTTCTAAGTCGTATTTTGGAAACTCTTAAATTTATGGATGTTAATATAATAATATTAAAAGAAAGTTTTAGTCTAAGATTTATATAATGGCTATGTACCTTTCACACAGAATTGTGACACTTATTATCTAGTCTTATGGGACCGGATAATCAGTGTTACAGTTTTCAATTGGTTTATTGATTTTTCTTTTGGTTTGACTAGATTTATTCAATAATTTAGATAGAAGAACACAATATTATTTATTGAGATATAAAATAATGTTTTGGCTATATTTAACTTTTGAAATGAATATTATATTATTATTTCTCCGTTAAAATTAAAATTGAAAATGAAAAATTTTGAAATTATAAATTTGGATTGTTTCAGTTAAACCTACCATGTAACAAAGCATCATATCCACATATTAAATAAACCAAACAAATACATAAACACCCCAAAAAAAGTCCATTAGGTTTGACTATTATATACCGTGTAAAACACACCTTATGCATCCAAAAAGTAACATATAAGTAAATATGATAGTAAGACATAATAAGTTGTAAAAAAACTTAGAAACTACACATGAAAATGTCATATTCTCCAAATTATGAAAATTCAACAAAATAAAATTAGAGTTAAAGAAAGAAGGGCAAAATCAGAAGTACACTATCCCTTGTCATTAAGATATGGAATTTGACATGGGCCACCAAGATGAATCTACAAACATCCTTCTCCACCAGCTGGCTCCTCCCAACAAACTCTGCCCATCTATTCTCAAATCTGGTACTCCAATGAAGAATTCCCTTCTTGGTCCTCCTTATCAACTGACAAACCTACCCCACTTGAATGTCATATGGCCAATTTCTAGTATTGATGTTGAAAGTCTTTTTCTCAACCCTTATCTTCTCCATGGCTTCCTCTACTAGGATATCTTATAAAAAAGAATAAAAATGCCAAAAAAAAAAAAGACACCAAATAAGCATCTAAAAAAGAAATGAAAACAAAATAGACTATGCAATGTAAGTAATAATTTAGATCAATATGTAATACTTATAACTTTATATTTGGAATCTTTCTTTGTCATCACAAATGTAAACTCCTAGGGTGCTGGTGCAACTACTTGAATCCCCCTCAGCAAGGTTTAAATATTTTTTAAATAAAATGTTAAAATTTGGGTGCTAAATTAACATAACATATTATATTACATGATTTAGCAACAATATTTACAAATAATGTAAATACTTAACACATATATTAAGCAAACAATCATAAACAAATAGATAATATATATATACACATATACATATATACATATATATCGGGATCTGTCACAGCAGGCAAAGAAGTTGAAAGATGGTTCCTAGAACTTTCTTCATGCTGAGCATCAGTCATGGGAGCTTTCAAATAACAATAGAAAAAAAAAAAAAGCAAGTGTTAAAATTAATATGATTTACCAAAGAGACAAATTGTTTACTATGGCAATTATACAGTGATACGAGCATCAAATACTATTGGAAAATCATCTCAAGTCTAATCCTACAATAGTTAATATCTACCATTAAAAAAACCTGACGCCATTGGAGAGCATTCAGGTTGGAAGACAATAATGACAGGCAAGCGCTGGAACCAAAAAGTAATACACTTGCACCCTACTATGTACATTCTAAATACTTTTTCTTTTTATCCTTTTCTGTTTTGGTGATAATTGTATTGTTCCAATTCAACTATTCGTGTTCACATTTTTGACATTTTGTTAATTTTACTTGTTTTCATATGTGAGAAGCACATCCCTCGGCCTGTTGTCGCCAAACATCAAGTTTAATAGTGGAAAAAGGAAAATCAATAAAATCATAACAGAAGCTGGACATGCATATTCAGTTATCACTCATTATGGATCTAATGGAAATGATAGCTATAAAGCGCGATTAGAAAGAGGTTGGCATGATGTATGCATATTGGAAAAAATCCAATGCGGAGACATGGTTGATTTCAGATTGATAGATGCTCAAAAATCATATTTAGTATGTATGTGACAAAAATAAAATCAATATATTGCAATGCAAATAATAATATAACATTTATAGAAAATAGAGTGTATTTGCCCCACTAAATATAATATTGTTTCCATGAACTCTGAATTATTTTTAATAATGACTTTATTTATTTATGTTATGTTTTGTATGCAAACCATTTTTTAAATATACTATTGGGCATAATATTTTTTTTCTTTTTTTTAATGCAAATATAACCTTTTATTCATCATAAAAAAAGAATTATATTTTAGTTAAAAATTGTCTACATATCCATATAGCAATACCATGCATGCATATCAACTAAAATATATGATAAAATTCAACCTATTTGCATCAAAATATTCAGGGTTCTTTTATTTCTCTTCCTCACTACTGTCAATGAATAGCAAAGGAGCAATTCTATTTGGCTCATCCCAATCATATGCAATTTGAAAAACCAATTTAATGAACACGGTGCTCCAAAAATATAATTATTTTTCATTGAATTATTTCTTGACAAATGTAAGGCGTGGTGTGTTATTAGAGCTAAAGCATCATTATGGTTATATTAACAGGCAACCCTAAAACAACACTCATTTCATGCCAATAAAAAAAAAAATCTTCGGTCCTCTCCACTCCCTATAATAGAAGTGGTAGATATTTTTCATTCCTATCAACATAAGGTCTTTCTATTAACCATGCATGGCTGCCTATAAATACATGCTCCACAAAACCCTAGTATAACTACCAAACGATATCTGTCTATTACTAATTTATCTATTTTAGCCATCTCAAATAGACAAAACACCAACTAAAAGGTTATGTAGGCGACTTTCACTCCTTGCTTCCCCAGCAACATTGAAGTCGCTTTACAACACAACTGAGAAGGAGTCCACTGAGTTGAAGAATGGGTTTGAGGCCCTAATCCAATGACTCAATGAAGTTATCACTCAGTCATGCATTGAGGTACTTCTGTTTAAGGATCCACCACTTCAGAAGGAATATGACATATTCATTAAGGTCAGCCAAGTAAGTTCGAAAGAAGTTGAACTCATCACCATTCCAGACGACACAACTGTATGCACTGAAATTTAAAAATATTCACGATGACGTGCAAGATGTGGAAACTTATGGAGGCTATCCGTGTTGGTCGATTGATTTTTGTTCTCTTTTTTATCGTATGTCGTTTTGGGTTCAGATGGTCTATCATCTTTTCTTTCAATCAGTCATTTTGCCAATGTGAACTATCGACATTTTTTCCTCTTTTAATGGAACTAGTATTTTTTTGCGACGTGCATTACACGTTGTTAGCATTCGATATTGTGAACCCCTTCCCCAAATGTCATAGGCATGTGATGCATATGATGAATGAGAAGAAATACACGTGAATGTATGAGTCGCCACCTTGTTTAATTATTTCAGAGTAAACTAGGAAAAAACCCTATGGGACTCCAATTTTAATTAACCTAGTTGCTAGATTAATTATCCCAATGTTTAAGGCACAATCTACGAACCCGAGATGGATCCCGAAACTATGTCATGCCGATAAACTAACCGATGAATGAATGCTTTGCAAGGTAAATGATGGATTAATGAAATGTTTGAGTGATTTTGACTTGCCGCCCGGGGTGAAATCCCGAACGTGCCTACGTACTTCCGTTTAAATGGAAGATCAAAGTCAACGTAGTTCGATAGGCCTCTTTTAGAGGGCTTTGAATGATATGCTTAATGCATGGGTGTGTGTATGCTTAGTGCATGATTTTGTGTATGCTTTGAGCATTTTTGTGTGTATGCTTTATGCATGATTTTGTGTATGCTTTGTGCATTTTGTGTGTATGCTTTATGCATGATTGTGTGTATGCTTCGTGCATGAGTGTGTATGCTTTGTGCATGAGTTTAGGCGTTTTGCCAAAAATTGATTGATTTTTAGGCATGTTGCCAAAAATGTTGATTTTAATGGCTTTTAGCCATTAATGATTTGATTTAGGCAATTGTTGCCAAAAATGTTGATTTTAGGCGATTTTCGCCAAAATGGTTGATTTTAAGGGCTTTGGCCAAAATGAGTTGATTTAGGCAATTAATTTACCAAAATGTTCGATTTAAGCGATTTGTCGCTAAAATGGTTGATTTTAGGCCTTTGGCCGAAAATTGGTTCATTTTAAGGCATTTTGCCAAAAATGTCGACTTTACGGCTTTGAGCCGAAAATGGTTGATTTTAAAGGCATTTTGCCAAAAATGTCGATTTTAAGCGATTTGTCGCTAAAATAATTGATTTTAGGCCTTTGGCCAAAAGGTGTTGTTTTAGGCAATTAGTTTGCCAAAATGTGCGATTTAGGCGATTGTCGCCAAAATGGTTGATTTTGAGGCCTTTGGCCAAAATGGTTCAATTCTACGACTTTTAGTCGAAAAAGATTGATTTTAAGGCGTTTCGCCAAAATGGTTCGGTTTTACGACTTTTAGCCGAAAAAGGTTGATTTGTAGGCATTTTGCCAAAAAATGTTGATTTAGGCTTTTAGTCACAATTATTGATTAATTGGACTTAAGCCGGATTTGTTCGAAATAAGGCAGTTGAACCGTAGTTATTAATTAACTAGGCTCTTTTAGCCAATATTGTCGGATTTAAACTTTAATACCACGATTATTGATTAACCGGGCATTTAAGCTTAATCAAATTAATTTAAGACGGTTTATTTGTCTAAATGATGATGTGAATGCGTTTATGCAATTATAGAATTATTAAGAGTAGAAAAGAAGTATGCATGAAGTGCTAAAATTAAATAGGCAGAGTTTCGTTTACGTACCTGATTTAATCGTCGACCACTTCTTAACTCCAGGTTAAGCTCCTCGTTTAGGTATATTAATTAATTTTTAATTTTATTTAATTTTAGTGGTCAAATATCACAATAAAAATGCAATAAAAATTAAAATAAAATGCAAAAAGCGGTAAAGAAAACGCAAGGAGCTTGAGAGGGAGAAGGATTCGTCCGTCAAAACAGACAAGGCGCACCAGAAAATGGCTGAAAATGGTCTATTTATAGGCCATTTTCGGGTCCCGGGCGGCAGGTGCCGCCTAGCTCGGCGGCAGCTGCCGCCCTGTCGGTGGGGCGGCAGGCCCCGCCCACGCTGGGCGGGGGGTGCCGCCTGGGAGGGCGGCAGCTGCCGCCCAGTCGGTGGGGCGGCAGGCCCCGCCTGGTCTGGGCGGCAGGTGTCGCCCAAGCTGGGCGGCAGGTGCCGCCCAGGGGCGTGGGGGGGGCCAGGCCCCGCCTGCGCGGGGCGACAGGCCCCGCCCGTGCTGGGCGGCACGCCTCGCCCGCGCGGGGCGACAGGCCCCACGCGCGCTGGGCGGCTGGCCTCGCCCGCGCGCGCGGCAGGCCCCGCCCGCGCGGGGCGACAGGCCTCGCCCGAGCGCGCTGGGCGGCAGGCCTCGCCCGCGCTGGGCGGCAGGCCTCGCCCGCGCTGGGCGGCAGGCCTTGCCCAGGAAGTGGGGCGGCTGCTGCCGCCGTGGCCGGTGTGGACACCGTGCCTCGTTCCGAGGGCCTTTTTGGGAGTTCCGGACCTCCGAAAAATATTCCGGGACCTGTTCCGCGATCCTCGCGATATTCCGGACGTTTTAAGTACCATATTGACATATTTTCGGTGAACTTCCGAAATAGCCTCCGGTCCGGCCGGACTGTTTGCAGTCCGGGAAAACAGGCTTTCTGAGCCTCAAAATTTGGGTATTCACAGATATTACTCGTTTATACTCATTAATTTATTCTTATATTGTATTAAGTATGATTATAATTTTTCTCTAATATTCTTTAGATATTTATATAATGTTAAGACATGAGTAATAATATTCATATTATAAGCGAATAATATTTTTCTTAAACTAATTTTAATAAGATAGGACAACATTAAAAGTCAAAATATATTTAATAAAATAATTATAGATGATAAAATAAAAAAATTTATCAATTATAAGATTAGACTTCAATTTTTTTGAAAATGATAAGGTTAAACTTTAATTAGCATCTTTCTTTCAAAAAACTAAATAATATGATCCTATGTTATTGAATGTTAATTTGAGTTCATGAAAAGCTTAGATATACATAAATAGATATAAATAAGAAAAAATTTAAAATTTTAAAAGTGATATATATATATATATATATATATATATATATATATATATATATATATATATATATATATATATATATATATATATATATATATATACGCGCACACATGTGAAACAATATTTTTATAGATGTTTTTATATTATTTTTTGCATTTTGTTGTTTATTTTAAAATTAAAATAATAATTTATTTTTTGAAACAATTAATATCGTAAATAATCAATGATTGAAAGTTCAATTGGAATAATATATTAAAATAATAATATTACCTTTCAAAAAAATTATTAAAATAATATAATAATACTTTTTAAAATTAATTAATAAAAAAGTATTAAAAATTAAAAATTATCAATTATTAAAAATTCAAGTTATTTAATTAACTCAAACTATTATTTATTAGCCAATGACTAATGATATTTTAGGATTTCTAAACTTTTACTATGTTTATTATAGGTAATCCCATTATTCCCCCTCCTCATTTCCACTTTACATATAGTATAGAAATATAGATATATCTTTTTGGTTAAATTGCAGAACTGGTGCATTACTATAATTATTTCTCTACTCAATAGCTTGGATTCTATTGAACAACATCCATAATGTCAATAAAAAATGTAAGGAAGCCATTTAAACAGCTAACATTTATATATGGAAACTTAGCATCTCATTAAATTTAGCCATTGGTTGCCCAAACAAATCAGTCCATCTACTCTACATGACTTAACAGAAAAATCTTAGTCAAATCATATATATACATCCTTATTTTTGATGTGTTCAATTAACAATATTGATTGTGAAATAAGCTCGAATAATTAATATGATCTAAAACTAATAGGATAGCCTATCCACACATTTTAAGACCCAAATACAATGACTATTCATAACAATTGATGAATGCCATTTGGGCAACCTAAATGTATTCGGCTAACAATTCAAGCTATTTTAAGGCCCAAATAAAGTTAAGTGTGCAAAAAATAGTTATGAAAATTTTCCCTTTATTTCTAAAGTATTATCCTTGATACATGTATTGGACATAACCTTTTTTAAAACAATAGGCTTTATTCTTTATAACTGCGCGTAGCAATTATATTTTGCACTTTATTATTTTTTCATTGTATCAAAGCCCACACAACATATGATTTTAACTTTCAAATATCATTCACAAACAGTTACAATTTCATTATACTTCACGAATCAAAACAACATATATTATAAATTTTGATGTAGTTTGATTAACATATAAACTTCATCCATCCAAATTGGTATAACACCAACACAGAATACACAACTCAATCTAATTATACTCTAAAATATAGTTTACAGAAGATTCCTACTACAATCCTAGAGATGAATCCCATGATAAATTTTATATAATAAAGATTTGGACTTTGTGCATTTAGTCTTCCAGCATTTTGCTTTCCAGCATCTACTGTTCCTCCATAGACATCCCCATCAAATGCAGCGATGCTTGAGCCAGGCATATCATCATCTAAAACTCCTTTAATTTTACCATTGGGTGTTGCCACGTGACCTTGATCTTCATCACTCTTACTAACATCGAAACTTGTAGATGCTTGATGACATCTAATATCACTATCTGATTCCCTAAACAATTTCAAAGCTTCCATTGCCTCGTCCATAGTCTCATAAGATTCATACATACTATGACTGATAGCTAAAACGCGTATTGCATATTCTTGCCACGATCTACATATCCCTAGTCGATACCACGAAAACCACATAAAACTTTGATTTTTGTCTATTACAATAAGATTCTATTTCAAGTATAGAGCAACACAGCTATTGCTAAGAAGAAAGGAAGAGAACTTTTATACAGTTCAAATGATAATGAATTTGCAAGGCAGCAGTTCTCTTAAAAAGCCGCAAGTAAATTAGTATTATTTGTTGGAAAAAAGTAACTTTTTTTTTTTTAAAATAAAAGCCTTTGCATATTCATTGTTATTTTCACCCGTTTAGTGTTCTGTCTAAGAATATTTAATGAAGATGGAGAAAAAGTTTGAATTTCAAAATTTCATTGTCTTCACTGTCCACCAAAATCAACAACTTTTTCGGGAGAATAAAATTGACATTGCATATATTGAACTAAACAATATAGACTTTTTGGATATAATGATCTTGGATTACCATATGTCAAAATCTTTTCTCTTAAATTTAATGGCATAAAAAGATTTTGAATGGATACAAAAATTTTCTATTAACAATAACAATTTTAACATTCGAATAATTTGGTCTTTTTGGGAATCCTCATTAATCAAGACATTATTATAATTGCCCGACCCGACCCTGTAATCTGTTTTGAATTCTCGGCGTCGAGTTTTTATAATCTGACACATCATAAGATTCTAAACAAAAGGCAACCCTATCCCGTCGTGGATTAAAAATATTAAAAAATCTCTCGTGGGTCCAAGAAGATAGGTTCACGCTTCTATACGATATAGGGAAGAGAATAAAACGACAGAGCTGTGACAATATTAGTACTCAATGACTTGGCCAGTAGTCTCGTTCTGATTCTCTCTGTAAGAGGGATACACAGAAAACACAATGTAACTAATTAACTAGTAATTATATTATTACTATAATATAAAAACCCCGCAAAAAAAGAGAGAGAATAGGTTATTTTGGTTTTGTTCTATATCGTAATCCGAAAGGAGGAAGCCGCAGCCCGCAAGAACAGAATCTTTACTTTGCTTCTCTTTACACTAGACAATGGGAAGCGACAGCGAAAGAAAGAGTAAGATTAATAACAATGAGAATAGATTGCAGATACCGCCGGCGACGGAGAAGATGATACAGAGTATAAGAGAAATTATCGACGATAACTGCACGGATACTGAGATCTACAGTGTCCTTAAAGAGTGTGACATGGACCCAAACGACGCCGTTCAAAGACTCCTTTCTCAAGGTTTTTTTCTTGTTATTCTCCTTCTGTTAAAAAGCTTTTAGTTTTCTTTTTCGTTGGATGGGAGGAGCAAGTTATGGCATTGAGTTGTTGTTTGTTTGTTTGTTTATTTATTTTTGTTTTTTTATATTATCATTGTGTTATTTTTGTTTTTTTAAACGAGAAATTTGTGATTTTTTTTTTTTGTTCTGGATGGAGAAAACTTCTCTAAGATCTCGTTTTTTGTTTTCTGGAATTATTTTGAGATAAAAATAATGTATGCAATTCTTGGAAAGTTTTTAGTTTTGCAGGCAATGTATGTAATTTTCTGTTTGGTTCCCTGGAAAGATTGAGATTTTGATTGATAGTCTTGACACCCTCTACTGTATATTCGTCGAACTAGTACTATTTTAGGGAAATGTTGCATATTTTTTTTTTGTCTCCAGGGGTCGGTTTAATATCCGTTTGCTTTTTTTTTTTTTTTTGAAATTTATATTTAATCTTATCGTTTTCTTGTTGGTTCAATTGTTAAATTGGTATTTCTGAATCATGTAGATATTTTTCATGAAGTGAAAAGCAAGCGAGAAAGAAGAAAAGAGGTACTTTTTTTTCTGTTCATTTTTTTATTTTTTTTTATTTTTGGTTCTTATTTAGTTATATATTTTTCACATTTTCCACTTTTCCTTTGTAATTTCTGTATGCATTTCATTTCAAGGGATTAATTATTCCACTAAACCTGTGCGTGTGCTGTAGATAAGGTTTCTGATCATCCATTCTTCTTCTTCTTCTTTTTCCCCTTTTATTCGCCTAATTTTTTTATGCAATTTTTTGTATGTACAAATTACTTATCTATTTTTTATTTTTTACACCAATTATTATATATTTGTTTTCTATAGATGAAAGAGACGCAAGAATCAAAGGCTCGGTGCAGTAGCAATGGTTATCGTGGAGTTAAAGGCTGTGCAGAATATAATGTTGGACGTTCATCATCTCAAATCAGCTACAATGGTGTGTTTATCTTACTGTACAATGTGAAACACTTGTCTGGTGGCAGAAGAGGTGATATTAAGTTGGATTTCAATATTGTATATTCTTACTACATGAACTTGTGTCCTCCTGGCAGACCTTGGTAAAGCTGCATACGTGAGAGAGAATCTGTCCATTCCTCCTGCAGTAACTTCTTCATCATCTTTGACATATCATATGAGAACTGTGAATGAGCAGCTTTCACCTCATAGGTTAGTTCTTATAAGAAATACAGGTTTATTTTTGTCCTCTGTGCGTTTAGAATATATATGTATATAATATTTTTTCTTTAAGTAAAAAATAATTGAATAATCGAAAGAAAAATCTAAGGATTTTTGGTTTAGTTCAAATGAATCTGCACTTGACAGTTTTCAGTTTACCAATGCTGTTAAAAGTATCTGATGCATTAACATGCCAAAGATCTTTCAAGCATGTGTACAAGGTGAAAAGTGGCACTCCTAGAAAGTATATTTTTTAAGATGTGTTTCAAAAAGATGTGCACAGTCATAAATATGAGGAAAGAGGAAAAAAATGTGCATAGTCATTAATAATTGTGTGGTCGTAACTTGTAAAAATACCTCATCATGTAGCAATTATAACTACAGGTTCTGTATTCTACCATCATACTCTAACCCCCTATTTCCCTTTTCTTGTCGGTGATGTTGGGGATTACCTTTTGATTTTATAGGCTTTCAAATATCCACAATGACATGATTTATGTGGTTAATGTTCAGAGACTAGGCACTTCCACCAGCATGGTTTTAAGTATTGATTGTTACACAATCACTCTAATTGTGACATACTGGTGCAATTGATGCTGTAGTTTTTCTAAACAAATTCGCAATTGCTAACCATAACCTGTATGCTTCAGCACAACACACTGAAAAACCAGACACGACTGTGAACATAATTCAAAACTTTGCCCACAGGGTATTCCTAGTTAATCTTGGTCAAATGCACTTCACCTTGGAGCTAAATTTCTTTGTCCTTGTAAGCAACCGGCTTGTCTAAGGCATACTTCTGATGACACAGTCTTTATTAATGAATTCTGCACCAGCATCTGCATGTGTAATTTATTGTATTTTGTTCTTGTGTTTTCTTTTGTGTTGAGGGGAGGGAATGAATGATGTACATGATGGGATTATGATGGAATAATTTAGAAATTTCAGTCAATGTATCCAATCCTTAGGTTACGGTAGTTGCTTAACGCTATAGTCTTGTTATAATCCTTATTTCAGTGAAATTGTTCTGCTAATTATGTTAGTTTTTTTTTTTTTTTTTTGGGTGGGGGTTGGGGCGGTGGGGGTGGTCTGCACGTGAGTTGTGGATAAGCAAGTAGTCTGCAGCATCTTAATTTGTGGAAGGGAATAAAAGATATTTAGAATGCAGTTTTCATGGAATAATTTAGAAATTTTAGTGAATAGGTCCAATCATTAGTGTCATACACCAGTTGCATACAGTGCATAGTGCCCCCATTTGGTCTTGTAATAGTCCTAATTTGTGTTACTAGTGCTTCATTAATCTATGAATACAAAAGATGGAGGTGCTAGCAAATATGCAGAGATGCATAATCATTTGTTCAGATGCTTACTTGCTTAGTATTACATATATTCATGCCTATGTGTACTAATGGATGTGTTGAGATAATTTCTTCTTTTTTCACTGACCTCTTTATTGCAGTTTTCTAATAATTTTATGAACATTTTAAGCTCTTTTTCGTTACAAGCTGATTTGTGGCAAAGAAATTAATCAGGAATTCTGGCCTTTAAATATGTAGGTCTCTGCCGCTTGGATCATGTTATGTAGGTTTCTAAACAACAAATGTTAGCATTTGAAGAAATATAGAAAGGGGAGGGCATTATAATAGTCCTTTAATAGTAGACCCTTTTCATTATGTCCACACTCCTACTTTTTTCTGTTATGTTCTTATGGAGTTCAGTATGCGAATCTCTAGCCAGAGTTTTGAATTTATGGAAAGTAAGATATTTCTCTTTCTTACAGCACAGCACAATTTTGTTTGGCTGGGCAATTGCATTTGGCTATATCATGTGCTGGTGCATAGAGCTTTTTTTACCACCTTAGTTGACCTTATGTTGCTTTACATAATTTGCCCACTGCCTTTTTTCTTTGCATACTGAAATGAACACTGTGCTCCTTTTGCTTTATGGTTTATTGGAAGCATATGGTCTACTTTTAACATCTGAGAAGAACGCACTTTTCCATTGGCTTTTATTTGTTTACTTAATGTTCAAGTGTAAGTAATTAATCTCTTAAGTATTTGCTTTTGTTAACTTATTGGCTTTGTTTTTTACTGAATGCATTATATTAGTTTTGATTGATCTTGGAATTTGACTACAGTGATTCTTTCAGCCCTGATAATGGAAGGGAAACTCTTGGAACTGCCAATACCATCTTTTCATCTGAACCAACATCTCTAGCGCCTCAAGCTGCTTTTGGTGGGGGTCCTTCTGGACATGCTTCTATGGCTGATATTGTTAAGATGTCTTGCCAACACAATATGGCTTCAAACATTGTAATGGAGACATCTTATACACTTCAAGATACTGACGCACAAGATTCATTCCATAGTAATCTCAAGCCTTCCTCCAATTCTTCAACTCTGCAAGAAATGCAGGAGTTGCAATCTCCACATCCTGCTGAAGTGTCAATTACTATACATCAATCTGGCATCATTGCCAGCCGGCACGATTTGGATGATGAATGGCCTGTAATTGAGCAGCGGATGTCTATGAGTGGGTCATCTATCTTAAATATTTCAAGTACCCCTGGCCTTGGGACGTTTCCTAATCATTCTCACTTGTTTGGTGATGAAACCAAATTATCTAACAACATCCACTCAGAGAATGTCCGTGTATCAGAGATGGATGTTGCTAGCAAGAATCTTGGTTCAAACTGTGTTGAACCTGAGTCTCCATCTAGTAGACAGGAAAATGCAAATCATGTTGGAGGTGCATCATTTAATGACATGATTTCCTATGACTTGCATAGGTGCATGAATGAACTTCATGAAGGTAACTTTCAGGAGGAAGCTTTCATGTTGTCAGTTTGATGTTAACAATGATTATTTACCTTTGACTACCAACGAAAAATGAGTTAGGCAATGCTATATTGCTATATCACACATTTTGTCATTTGCATTACCTATATATTTTTCCTTTTATGATGCCCTGCACTATATATGTCTTAATGCTATATGTTTTTGATGAGAATCTGAAAGATGCGGTAAAGATGACTAAAAGGCTTCCGCAATTATTTATTTCTTTTAGACCTCAGACATACATTTATTAACTTACTGTTCGATTATTGTATGCAATACTAGATGACAGACAACTATAGAAGAAGCGAATTGCTTCTGGAATTGCTTTTTGTTCAAGAATAATGACTATTGACTTCTTACTGCCATAAAGGGACTCTCCGTTACAAGTTGAGAGGGAAAAAAATAGAGATAAGGCTTGGAACTATTTTGTGTTTCTTTTGTAAGAATTAGGATGTGAGCTTTCAGTTGCAAGTTTGAGAGAACCACACCAAATGGTTACTCAAATGCGTTCTGTTTAGGATCAACTTAATTCAGCTTTCAAAGCATGTTATTTCATTATGTCTTTAATTTTAATACTTATGATGCTGAAGGAATACATTAAACAAACCCCAGCTAGATCAGATTGATGTTAAATTCAGGTGGTGGATGGTAAAGGGACTGACTTAAAATTAGAAAGGTGATGCTAACTTAGCCTAGAGTAGTCTCTGATTAAGCCATATTAATGTGCTATTGGTTTAGTCTTGGTGCCCTTGTTTTGGAGGCTGCCACTGGATTAAAAATAAAGTAATGCTTGTGGAGAATCTGGTCTTATCAGGTCTTCACTTTTGCATTGCCATTTCATATGTGCAAAAGCAATAAAAATTTGGTTATAATTAGTCTAGAAAGCAGACAGCTTCTTTTCTTTTTACTCATTTTCAGAACTACTGAATGCCTTTGGATTGGATATAAAATTTTATGAGGATATTTTTTACTTTCAGCCTCCTCAATTGTAATGCATCTTTAGCCATTAGTTATCTAGTTGCTCTATCATTGGAGTAGTGCTTAAAAGTTAGGCTACTGGCTAGCATGCACACAAACGGCAACCCTATGGTTTTTCCAATTTTCAGAATGTTTCAGACACGGTGCATCTGACATGGGCCTGAAATGTTTCATGACTGTTTCTGTAATTTTGATAAATTTGGAAACTTAAAAAAAAAAAAAAAAAATTCTCCCCTTCTCAAAGAGAGAGAATCTGTTGAGCAGCAACAGCTGAAAGTGAAGACCAGAATGACAAACTGTTGAGCAGCAAATCGGCAACAGAATCAATCACTCTCTCTCTCTCCCTCACACACACACACACACACACACACACACTCACACTCTGAGTCAGAATCACAAAAGAAGACCAAGTTTTGTTTCTTGATTTTTCTCCCTTGTGAATCTATTACTGGTGACTAGTGTTGCATGTAGGCTAGACTCTCACTATCTTTGGATTAGAGTTTACATTGGTTGAGCTCTATGCATAGGCCCACTTTGGATATCTTCTAAGCATATTCATTCTTCTACTGCGGTTTTTTTCTTTTTTCTTTTTGAATAATATGATTTATTTTATAACTACTATTTACAAGATTTTTAGTTTCTTCCATTTAAATGAATAGTGGCTTTTGGTATTTGATAATTGACAGATTAACATTTCTTTTGAAAATAGCATATTTATTTATTTATATTATGCTGTAGTTAGGTTTTTAATTTTGGGCTTTAGTTGATGATTTTTAAATATTTATAATTATAATAATACCCATAAATTTACGTGGTTCCTCTACAAAATACACTTCCCCATCTCTGTTTCATGTTGTATCTGTTTCCTGTTTCTGTTTTAATTAGGCTACTGGATCCAGATTTTCTATTTTTTACACTTGGTGAAAAAGCGAAGCTGCAAGGTTATATAAGGGACTTAAATTTTGAAGCTGTGTGATACTAGTAGAAAGTCATGAATTTGCTGCTATTTATTTATATTCATTAGTTGGTGATAGGAGTGATGGTTGGGTTGAGTATCTGAGTTTGATGTTCTAAGCAGATTGGATATTAGTGTGAAGAGTGTGAGTGCTTAACCAGGAGTTGTCATAAGCAACTTAACTTAGTTTGAGCTTACCTTCCTACAATTCTAGATGGCATTGGAAAGTTGTAATAAGGTTTTGTTTTATCAGTTATATGCAAATATATCCATGCACACAGGTTTGTAGTATTTATTGTGAATTTCAAATAGTTAGATGTGGTAATAATAACTTTTATAGTTTTAAGGACTTATCTGTGTACATGTGCATATCTGGTTTGGTGGTAAGTAATTTAAGAAAAATAATAAGCTATGTACTGATTTCATATTCATATTGCTCGTTAACAGAATGAATTCTATATCATATCCACTCAAGATCTGATCCACATTCATTGTGAAAAAACTTTATCAGTGAGCTCTGAAAGCATTTAAGAAGCTGCTGTTACTTGTTGGGTTTAGTTAACATTTTAAAATTATAATTACTTTTTGGTGGAAAGATCGTACTCCATCTTTCAAAGAATAGCTTGTTTGTTTCAACCTTTGTTATTAATATGCAGGCATTAAGGGATCACAACTTATCACTAGCCTATTAAATTAAGAGTTTGTTCAAACTCTTTTCCTTTTATCTTTTTCCTTTCCCCTCTTTGTATGTGTGGTATTCTTATGATCCAGGAAGAAGTTTTCGTAGTATCAGGAGCGTGAACCTTGCAATTAATTCTTCTTTTCTTGTTCTCCCAATTTTAGGAAGAGAAAGTGGCTCTCATTTACCTTTTGCAAACTGCTCTGCCCCTTTGAATGATGAGGTAACATCGACAGCTGTGACCTTGCAGCAACTGAGTTTGGAGAAGGAGACCAAAGTAGTGCCGCTAGCAGAGGATAACTGTGGGGTCGTGTTTCCAACTGATATGCAAGCCTTTGCTGCTGACTGCTCACATTTGAGTTTTGGTACATATAAATCTGGTGTGCCTGCTACTGCTTTTGGGCCGTTGGAATCTAATCCGTTGAAAAGTAATTTGGAGGCATCTGGAATGAACGACGTGATATCTTCTGTTAGCTTGGCGCCTAGGCATGAGACTTTAAGCTTAGTTCTTGTATATATTACATCTTTTTGTTATGGTTCACAAAGTTATGATTGCTTCCGTGCAGAAATTCAGGGTACCTTGGTGACTCCCTATGCAATGAGCAGGTTGCATCAATGTCCGATTCTCATCAATTAACTGCAAATATTAGGAAGCTTGAATTTCCAGTATCTTCACAGATAGAGTTAATGAAACAAAATATCCTTCAAGTTAATGGTGGGCATGATTACAGCTCACCAAAATCTATACCTGATTCCTGTTTCAAGAATATTCAAGAGCATAATTCTTCCCTGTCTGTTGTGATAAATCCACATGCCAGGAATCTTCCTCCTCTTCATCGGCAGCTGGTAATGATATTGCTTTACTGATGGACTTCTTTTAATGAGTTATCTGTGCATGAATTCTGCTCTTCTTTTTTTATTTTTTTTATTTTTTTTTAATATGAAATATGCACCGAATCTGCTTGCTAAATGCCCAAAAAGAAAAGTCTTTCTTTTCTTGCCTTCCATATTTTTTCATCTGGGCATTTTTTTGGGGTTAGTTCCATCTGACCTAACAGATTCAGATGTCTGCTTAAGAGAGCTTGTTATGGGCGAACTTGAATTAATGATAGAATACAGGGTTTCGGTTTAATGTAGAAACCGAAATGAGGTTTAGAAATTGATTGGTTTTATTTGATTAGGATTCAAATATTTTTGAAACCAGAATATTGGAGAAATTAGCCAATGGGATCTGAAAGAAAATTGTGAAATATCAATTTCATGATCAAAGCTAGAATGATACATGGGATTAATTGTTGTAGCTTGAAGTACGAGTTTAGAATGAAATATGGCTAGAAAAGAAGTTATGATCAACAAAATGAAAGCTGCAATGGTGGCTTCATTTTCACTCGGCATTGACAATCATCACATCGGGGCAAAAAAACAAAGATTTGGATCCCAACTCCAAGACACTCGGCCACTTTTTCCTTTGGGGTTGACGGCCTGAATTTTTTTCTTATTCTATTTTCTTCTTGCTGATCAAGGCTACCTTGCTTGCATCTACTGTATAAGCGGAGTGATTTGTCGAGTCTACGAAGCTTAGATAGCATCAATTAAAATGACACTATTGGAAAAGATGGTCAAATAATCGGCTCAGTGCAACTAACTTATAGGAGAATGCTGTCCCCTAGGGCACTGCCAGTAGTTTCGGTTGAATCTCGTGCATGACCTAGAAAGAACAGAAAAAATCCAAACTCCTCCCTTGGAAGTATTTTAGCTATAGGACCAGAAGAAATTAAAAAAGAAAGAGAAAAAGGGGGGGGGGGGGTGGGTGACTAATTGAACTCCTACCTTGTTGGTGTTTTGAACTGGGAAAATTCTGAAGCGATATCAAGTACAAATTACTTTTTCCTAATTAGTTTTTTCTTTGATTGCATAACTGACGCTTGTTCTAAATAGCTCTTGCCCCTCTAAAATTCTTGACTTAAGCTACGCATGCCAACTATCTATGTGATGTTATTAGTGCCTCTTTGGTATAAGCTATTTTTTAAATCATTGTTCTACATTTATGTGATGTTATTAGTGCCTCTTTGGCAGGATTATTTCATTTGATATTTCTAGGTAAATTGCTTCCACTACTATTTATTTGTTTATTTGTTCTATTTACTTTTGGTACTTGTCTAACTGATTCAGATAAGTGAAGTCCTTGTTTACCGTGGTCTTTGGTTTTATTTCCCTTCCTTTGGTCTGTGCTTGCAGATCCTGTTTCTTGTTGGTTGTTTATTTATGGTATTAATGTTGAGTTGTGACAATGTCAGTTCCTGCTACTGTTTTTATTACATTGGAAATTCTGTTGCAGCAAGCAAGTTCAATGTCTGTACCAGTTGATTTGTTGGCATCAGCTGTTCAATCCGTGAAAGACTCTAATCATGTCCTTTCACCTTCTGTTGGAACACAGTCGTTGGCATCAAATTACAATGATATCATATCAACTGCTGCCGGTTCAACCATTCCTATTACAGAGGTATGTAATAAATGATATGTGAAATTTTGGATTTCATACACAATTAAAGTTGCTTCTCATTCAAATGCAGAGAGGACTGAAGGAGATGTTTCTTTGTCGAATTTTTTTATTTGTTATATATGCATAAACCTTAAATTCAAGACGCTTATATTCTGTAAACATGATTTACAAGTAGAGGATGGATTGAATGTTGGATTCAGGTTGTAATAATTTTGTTTCATTTCGGTAACCTATGGTTTGTTGGTCTCAACAACCTAAATTTTACATTTCAGACCACTTCTGTTTAGTATGAACCTGGTTATTTTGATGTTCAGTGTGTATGTATATATTTTTTTGCAGGTTTTGAATTCTGTTGCCTTTTCTTCACCCATGTTGCACTCGTCTGCGCTGCCTACTTCAAGCCTAACTTCAGGTCACGTGGTTCCCCAACATCTCCCAGCACATTCCTACTCTCAGTCTCCACTTTCCTTGGAAGAATTGCTCAATTGGAATGCCTACTCTGCTGTTCCTCAAACCTATTCCGGAATTCCATCTGCTTTGCAGCAACAGCAAGCATATCAAGATAGCAGTGCGTTCCTTGATCCCCTGGCTGGAATGAGGTACAACCTCCAACAATTAAGAGGTGTTGCCTCTAGGAGTAGCATCCCTCTGTCTCATGCAAATGTTTCTAGTTATGGAGGTCTGGGGAATTCTACCAACTTTTCTGGGAGCTTTCTGAATGACCCGTCTGCAACCATTAATCGGTCTGTGGTTGGCTATAATGATCTTTTACGTTCCCAGTACAAGGAGGGCAATAACTTCACAATGCTTCACCAGGTAGGGTCTCAATATTTTAGCATTGATTTTTGTTCGTTCATTACATGAAGTTGCATGCCAGTACTTGTGGAATCCTTCCATTTAGTTCATTTATGACTTGGTTTTACTAGTTTCAGCAGTTGGGTTTTAAAATTTGGTTACTTATCTGTATTTTTATTTGTCGTTCTCTCTTTTTTTTTTTTTTTTCCTTAAAATGAAAACCAGAATCATAGCCTTTCTTCATGGGATTATGAACCTGGCTCCAGACCACTGTCAACTGTTCCAAACAATGGATATTACAACTTCCAAGGAGGTCAGCCACCTATGTATCAACAAGGTCAACTGCTCTCACAGAATTATGGTGCTCCAGTTTTCCATTCACAACAAAGAATCTTGCGGGAAGAACAGCAGCAAAACCTTGGTGATTTGCCGTTAAGCAGTTCTCAAGGTCCATCTAAGCAAGTACGCCAACTCTGGCATCATACTAACTAATGGTTGTAGGTCATCAGCTAATCCATTTCTCCAACTTAGGCTGCACAGCGACTGATGGTTTCTTTTTTCCCTGTTTTGGTAGTGAGTTTGAAAGCAAGGAATTAGGTCGGTTTACAGTTTTATTTTGAAATGTATGATTGATTTTGAGGGTTTGGCCTTGTCCAATTGTAAATACCTAAAAAGAGATGAAACTGTGACATGCCTTAATGTTGTATTTTACCTGATTTCATATTGGGGCATGATTTAGAAGATTAGATTGCTAATGCTAATTCATACACAGGCGTTTTGATTGAAAATTTGGCTACAGCATAATAATTTGGATCACCCAAATTTTGTTCATCTGAGAAATGTTTCCATGGACAATCCATACTTCTCATACAAAAACTGTATAGAATTGTATTTGTTTTGTTTCTTTTTACTTTTTATTTGTTAGGCCAAATTTAATACTTTGAAGTACAGTTCTTGCTATTGCAGAATATTTATATGAGAATTGGGTAACTGCCGGAAAGGCAATTGACATGAGGGAAATGTCAGTTGGAAAGTAGGCAGTGGGAATAATGCATAAACTAGTGCAATAAACAAGGTTGGTGCCACTTAACCTTCTCCTAATCCAGATCATTCTTTTGGTTTCTTGCAATAAAATTATTAGCAGAAAATCCACTACTTAAACCCACATGGAGAAGCCAGTTGCCGCAAGATTTAACAGTCTCCTCAGTTGGATCCAAAAAGTATCATGGATCCGAACCAAGAATCAGACAAGGGTAATAACGATTACCGTAGGCCAAGCATTGAGTCAATTCTTATGTCTCCTAAGTTGCCAAAGGCAGTGCAACCAGTTTCTTCTGCACCTGAGGGGGAGACCATCAGGCGGCCTCGTGGCAGACCAGCTGGGTCAAAAAATAAGCCAAAACCACCCATTATTGTGACTAGAGACAGTGCTAATGCACTAAGAGCTCATGCAATGGAGGTCAGTTCAGGCTGTGACGTTAGTGAGAGTTTACTTAACTTTGCCAGGAGGAAGCAGCGTGGAATATGTGTGCTGAGTGGGAGTGGCTGTGTGACTAATGTAACCCTACGACAACCAGCGTCGTCTGGGGCCATTGTGACCCTTCATGGCCGGTTTGAGATACTATCATTGCTTGGTTCAATACTGCCTCCGCCTGCTCCACCTGGGATTACGGGGCTGACTATTTACTTAGCAGGAGCTCAAGGTCAGGTTGTGGGTGGTGGAGTGGTTGGTGCACTTATTGCTTCAGGCCCTGTTGTTATAATGGCAGCATCTTTCATGAATGCTACTTTTGATCGTTTGCCATTGGATGAGGATGAAATTGCTGCAGCTGTGCAAAATCAGCATTACCAAAATGGCCGTCACAACCACCACCACCATCACCTGGATATTTCAGATCTTTATGGAGTGCCACAGAACTTACTTACCAATGGTTCAGTTCCCCCAGAGATATACTCTTGGGCACCAGGACGAACCACCACAAAGTCCTAACCTAGTTTTTCTATATATGTCATAGCAGCTTGTTTCAGTGTTGTGCCAATTTCACTAGCCTTTTGGTAAAACATTATCTCTGTAGCTTTTGTTTTTATAATCATCAAGATTTTCCGAAATCTGTGGATTGTTGAATTCCCTCGTCCATACATTGCCTAATATAGCTTGTTGCTTAATTAAATACATATGTCACTTCCAGAACATCCAGTAAGTATATGGTAGATTGCTTTGGCTTTTGGGTGCTTCCTTCCACCGGCTACAAATTCATGAACTTCCCCATTCACTTCAATTGAACTACATCCAGTTTCTTTCTCTATCTGCATTTCTTTCAAAGAAAGCCTTTGCTTTATTGCTTCCTCAATATTACTAGAGGCAGCATAAACATTGGCCATAAGTACAAAACCTGAGCTTTCACTTGGATCTAATTCTATTAAACGTTTTGCTGCTCGTTTTGCCACGTCTTTATTTCCATATTTGCAGCAAGACCAGAGTAATGATCCCCATATAATTGTATCTGGATCCATAGGCATTCTTCTTATTAGCTCTTCTGCCTCTTCTATGCATCCTGCTCGGCCTAGCACATCAACAATAGAACTATAATGTTTCATAGATGGTTTAATCTTGTATCTTTCTTTCATTAACAAGAAATAATCCCTGGCTTTATCCACCAAGCCAGAGTAATTACAAGCTGTCAAGACACCAATAAAACTAACATTATCTGGTTTCAAATTTGACGACTCAAGTTTTGAAAATAATTGGATTGCTTCTTTTTCTAGACCATTCATAGCTAGGCCTAAAATTATTGAATTCCAACATGACAATCCTTTCTTTGGTGCACTCTTAAATACTTGAAGAGCCTTTTCAATGCTTCCACACTTTGAATACATGTCTATAATTGCTGTAATAACTATAGAATTCATTTCAAATTTATTTTTCACCATATAATCATGAATCCATTCCCCTTGCCTAATTGCTCCTAAGCAACCACAAGCGTTTAACAAGCTCACCATTGTAAATTCATTAGGCTTAATCCTAGACTTTTGCATTTCATGAAAGACCTTCAATGCATCAATAAATCTGCCTTTCCTAACATACCCACTAATCATTGAATTCCACGAAACTATATTCTTCAATGGCATTTTGTCGAACAATCTTTTAGATTCTTCAATTAATCCACATTTAGCAAATCCCATGATCATTATATTCCACCCAACAACATCAAAATTCATAATAGCTCTATCAAATAATTTTTTTGCTTCATTCAAGAACCCACAATTTGCATACATATACAAGATTGTATTTCGTATAAAGGGATCATTTTCAAGTCCCATCTTTATTACCCTACCATGAACCTGAGCTCCTTCCTGGGCAAGATCAAGCTGAGCATACGCTTTAAAAACTGAAGGATAAGTGAGTCTTTGCGGTTGAATTGGCGAATTGAGTAACATGTTGACGAATAAATAAATTGCATTTTGTGGATTGGAGCTTTGGGAAAAGCCTCTAATGATAGTATTCCATATGAAGAGATTTGGGTTGTGAATTTGAGTAAAAACTAAATATGCATAGTTGATGTCACCGGCCGGAGAGGTGCAAAAGGCTAATATCCGGCTAGCCGCAAAAGGGTCTTTGGCTAGACCAGTTTTAATGAATTGGGTATGGACTTTTTTAAGGTCTTTCATATTAGTGCAATTTTTATCGAGCATGGAGAGGTAAGTTTGGTTTGAAATGATGTTGGACATGGTCGTAGATGATAGAGTAACTGAGCATAAACAAGGTACCATTTTCCTTTGGTGGCTATTTCCTGTCTCTAAGCGCGTTATCCTTTCTTGGAGAAGATAGTGGAGCAAGGAAGTAGCGCGTCTGGGTCTTGATCTTAACGGACCTACGGCAATACAATTAGTGGTGCACACGGCCGGTTTGGAAGCACTTTGAAATCAAATTGTACATAATGACTTCTACATTTTTCAAATTGAACTAAATTATTTTTAGGAATATAACTGAATGAAATTTAGTTTGACTTTAAAAACAGTTTGAAATAAAGTTCATTTATGCTAATTAAATTTTTACTTGTAGCTCACCGCGAAATAGGTGAATAGAATATTGTGTTACTCAAAATAGAAGTTCATGTATTTTTAAGTAACAAATTGAAGTATAAGGACAATTAAGAAATATGACTATAATTCAGGAAGAAAATAATCCGTTATCCAAGTATAGTACAATTTCTTAATTTGTATTTTTCTTTGAATTTTTAACATTGTTTTGATAAGTTTATTTTTATAGTTATTTTAATATAATTTTTATTAGGATCTTAAATATTTTTTATTTATATTTTTATTTAATTTTTCATTTTGATTCCTTTATGATGTTGATCTTGTTTGTAGAAATTTAATTAGGAATTTGTCAAATATCAAACAAGGAAGAATGAGACCATGTAGATAATTGCCTAATTTGAGTTTCTATCTTATTTGGTCACTTTGAACTTCTATTTAGGAAGAAATTGAAGACTTAATCATTTCCTTTATGATTAAGTTTCTTCTTCTATAAGTTAGGATTGGCTTCATAGCGTTGAATAGTTGACTTTAATAGTTATGGAGGAATGCTAGTTTTCATCTGAGGACCTTGGTGATGATTGTTATCTTCTCAAATTTAACATGAAGGAGGATTATCATGTTGTACTCTTTGAGGGGGTATGGACTATCATAGAAAGTTATCTTATTGTTCAGCCTTGGGTCCTGATTTCAATATTCAATCTCATAAGGTTGAGCAAACAATTGTTTGGGTTCGGCTGCCAAGTCTTCCATTACACCTTTATAATAAAAAGGTGTTACGTAAAATTGAGGAGGTGCTTAGGTATGTCATTAAGATTGATTATAATATGGAAAACATTCTTTGAGGGAGTTTGCTAGCTCTTATAGTTGATGTCCGCTTCCCACTAATTTCTAAGTTGATGATTAATGGTAAATCTCAGCGTGTGGAATATGAGAATATTCTTGAGATTTATTTTTCATATGGACATGCAGGTTATAGGGATTTTACATGCTCATTTGCCTAGGGTCGTGATAAGGAGGTTGTTTGTAGTTCTTTTGTTCTTGTGGTTTAGGTTGAGGAGTCCTAACCGAAATATGGACTATGGATGGTTGTTGCCTACTGCCAACATCGTAACAATCCTACTAGTGGTCAACAAGTTGAGAACATCCTAAACATTTGGTTTGGAAAGTAAGGTTCAAAGACTTTTAGCGCATACTCTTAGCAGATCTTAAATACGCAAGCTATGTCTTGTTGAGCCTTCAACTAGATCAGCCTTAGACTAGATCAGCCTTCAACTTCTCATGATTGTAAGCAGTAAATTTCCCCTAGAGATCTAATTCCCTCCGGGTAGCCTCTGCTAAGGCTTTATCTAAATTAGCTAGCCTAGATTGCAAAGCAGCTAATCTCTTTACAGAAAAATTGAGCTTCCCCTTTAATGTCTCTTTCTCAACATCAACCTATAGGGCTCTCTAAGCAAATGCAGAACACTCTTCCTCCACCTAAGGTAACCTAAACCCTAGGATCTTTTACTTCTTTAGTAGTGCACTCATATCTCTACTTTAGCTCTAATCCTTTCCTCTTTGAGTCACCAAATTCTGACACCAATCCTATGAGGTTCGCTTTAGCTATTAAAACTTTCCCCTTTGCTTAATAGGCTTTTGTTTAGCTTGTAACACCCTGATTTTTGAGAACCATGAATCATTAGTAGTGCCAATTAGGTTTTGGTACTAATTTCAATCTTATTAAGTGAATTTTTGAATTGTGTTTCTTAATGTGTGAATCGTGCCTTGTATGCATAGTTTTCACAAATTGACTACTTGAATTGCATAATAGTGACTTCAATTTTGAAATTGGACTTAATTTGACTTATGATTTGAGGAGGAAAAATTGATTTGATTTTAGTTAATTGATTTAATTTTGACCTAAAGCTTTTTAATTTGATTGATTTTCACCTAGTCTAATTGATTTACCTTATTTTAATTGTAAAAATATAAAGTCTTAATTGTAAAACCTATTTAACATAGCCTAAGTGCCTACTTTGCTATTTGATCAAGTCAATAAAAAAATAAAAACAAAAGAAAAAAAAAAAATCCTAACCTAGCGTTCAAAGCCAAAAAGGCTGTAGCCTTCTTAGTTTTTTTTATCAAAGAAAACAATTTCTTCTTCTTCTTCTTAAGAGAGGCTGAAGCTTCTCCTCTGTTTTCGCCAAAATCCTGAAAAAACCTCAGAAGGATCTCGAAAAACATCTCTGTTGATTGGTTTGTGTTATTTGTTTTTGGAAAAAAGTGATAAAAATCTTTTTGGATACGCGATGCCGATAAATCGGTCTTATAAATTATTTTTGAGTCGCTACCCATTATTTCGGCAATGGGACCGTTTCCAATTTTAATTTTATTAATGACTCCATTTTAAACCCAATTTTATTTAAGGCCAAATTATTTAGAAAAACTGGTCAGGCGTACCAAGTACGATTCTAGGTAAGGGAATTATGTACGTCGGCCCGTTGGAAGCCGACGCCCGGAAAATCGGCCTCTTTTAACTTACGATTTCTAATTGATTTTATTTTGGAAAAGCCAATTATTTAAACCCATCCCGAATAAATCGAACCGAGTTCCTATGTGGAAAATTAATTAATCGTCCCAAGTAAATACATTCATTGCATCCATTCATAAATTAATTGTCACATCCATCATTCATCCACCATACATATCAAATAAAATTAAAAGACCCGCTCTTGCCTTATGGTTAAAGGCGGGCCACAAGTCGAGTTTAATAATATAGTTAAAAGGAAATAACAAATATTAAATCTCAAAATACCATAATCACAACAGATTAATTGACTTGGTTTGATTAAAACTCAATTTGACCATTATTGATTATTTCCCGGATTAAGCTTAGAAATCTATTTAATGAAATGAAATTAAGACAAAATAATAAAAATAATCTGGGACTGGAAGACAGTCGCGTCACGCGGCTGTTCTATGGAAGAACAGTCGTGTGGCGCAGTTCTTATCTTTTATTCTGGGGTTTGTAATAGTTGCGTCACGCAGCTGTTCTATGAAGAACAGTCGCGTGACGGAACTCTGGTTATGGTCCTGTAGACTAGAACAGTTGCGTCACGCAGCTGTTCTATGAAGAACAGTCGCGTGACGGAACTCCTAACTACGTGACGGAACTATTCGTGACTTATTTAAAATACTCAGACATATTGATTATTTATTTACAGGGAAACATTAAATACAAGTATAAAACAAAAAAGAAGCTGAGTACGCGAATAGCTGCGTCACGCAGGTGGTCCAATCTAGGCTAAGGGCTTTTGGACATGAACAGTCGCGTCACACAGGTAGTAGCTGCGTGACGCGGCTGCTCTGGTCCGCAACTACCTTTCAAACTACTCTTTTTTACGTGTTCTTTTTATCAAAAGTGATTAAAATCAATCCAGGAGAGTTCAATAGTGGGCAAACTTACGTTTTATCAATAACAGATCAACTAGACACTATGAAAATGAGATTTTAAGAGATAAAATACTAGAAATGAAAGATAAAGCTTAGATTAGTTACCTTGCCCTCAGATTTGAGGATTGCATACGCTGAGATTAACTTAAAGACGTTGTTTCACGATTCCAGAAGTGTAGTCACTAAGTCTTTTCACAAAATAAATCGTTTTCTTTTTCTTCTTTCTTTCCTCTCTTTTCCTCTTCTTATCTTTTTTTGTATTTTTTGATTTTGAATCTAAAATATCTATGACTCGATCTTCCCCAAGTTTACTCAGTTGAATTCTTAAGGAAGAACTCTAGTCGTTAACCTAAAAACTTAAACTCAGAATGCGATCTTTCTTAGAGGAAATGAGAGCAAAGTGTCAAAAGTCTCGTTTTTGCTGCAAAATGTTGTATTTATATGGCTAGGGCAACAGAGGATAGTCGCGTCACGCAGGTAGTAGCTGCGTGACGCACCCGTAAGCTACGTGATGTGACTTACTTTTCGTACAGTTGCTGCGTATCCATACAAACAGTGCAGGCCGTTACACGGGCGCGCGCCAGAGGTGTCAGCCCTGTTAGAGCTGCGTGACGTGGCTAAGAGTGCCGTCACGCAGGTAATAGCTGCGTGACGCAACCCTAACGCCGGTCAGGCTCCTCTGGGCGGTTTGGTTCAAATTTTGGTTCAAACACTTCTGGTTGATCGTGATGCCTTGTTCCTTATCCTCATATCATCATCGGGTCAGGTGGGGCATAAAATTACGCGTCAACAGTTTGCCCCCCCACTTTATCATTAATTATATAAATGATTAATGTTAAAGTGGTCCATTGACGCGCCTTCGATCTAGCAATCATTCCCGAAGCTCGGTTTGATTGGCTTGGAAAGATGCTGAATCGATCATCTGGACACCTTCTAAGCTCGGTTTGATCGGCTTTGTCGATTTCCATTGAATCTGAAGAGGCATCCTCGAGGCTCGGTTTGATCGGCTTTGAAGACACCTCCTAGGCTCGGTTTGATCGGCCTGAAGGATTTTGGACTGAATAACTGGTCGCCTCCTCAGCTCGGTTTGATCGGCTTTGTCGGCTTCCATTGAATCTGAAGAGGTAATCTCGAGGCCCGGTTTGATCAGCCCGAAAGATGTCGGTTTGATATAAAAAGTCTTCAAAGCTCGGTTTGATTGGCTTGAAGGACTTTGGTTTGGCCACCTACTCGACTCGGTTTGATCGGCTTTGTCGGCTCCAGTCGATAGAAAAGGCATCCTCGAGGCTCGGTTTGATCGGCCCGAAAGATGTCGGTTTTACCCTTGTCAACTTCGCAATTCATCATCATTGACTGGGGGAGAAATTTCAAACAGCTTTGCAATACATCATCACTATTTTGAAATTGTTCTGACTAGCTTCGCAATGCACCATTACTAATCAGTAAGACCTATCGGCTTCGAAAAACCATCACCTGTTGGCCTGAAAAATTGTTCACCAGAAGAAGAGTAATATCCGTGTGCAAACGAACCTTGCCTCTTGTTAGAAAAATATTGGAACATCACCATGTTCCCATGCGTTAATTATGAAAAAAGGATTCACCTTAAGGCAAAAGGTTATACTTTTGCCCCCAGTCCGGAATTCCGGCCTAGGACCAAAAATATCCACCTTTGTAGGCATATTCTTAATCATTTTGCAAAAATTTTAACAAAAATTTCGGCATAAACGATTTAACAAAAAATTTGTTATCTGCACTTTCAAGTATACCCTTTATAATATAGTGTTTAAAGGAAAACTTACCTGAGGGTAATCTGGGCAATTTGATGCTCCTGCCCCTTGTGCGGTGAGTGAACAAGAATTGCTGAAGTATACGAGCCGCACATCGACGTCAAATTGTCGAAGTGGACCGTCGTGGGTTTTTGAAATGGGCCGCGTGGGCCTGTTGGGCTCGAAAAGAGATAACAGGCCCCACGCTCCTTTTGGGCTTGGAAGAGTGGGCTTGGGCCCAGCTTGCTTACTATAAGTAACTTCCTTCTTAACCAATTCATTTTCACTTATTCACAAACCCTAAGCGATTGAAAATTCTCTGAACTGTTCAACTGAAAACGATGTCTCAGATCTCAGAAATCCCTGCTTTCGCCTACACTCCGGAGATGGAGACCCTCGGGGCCCTACCCGATATCCCGACGTTCGATGGCGAGCCGGTGCCGGTGAGTCGGAACCCGCTGACCCCCGGGACGCGGCCGTTGCAGCTCCTTCCGTTGCCGGGCACAGAGTTCCTGGTCAGATACGAGACCAGCCGGATGCGCGGCTTTCAGTCCGAGGTAAGTAAAAAATGTCTCTCTCTCTTTTTTTGTTTTTTTACCACTTTCGATCCGTAATTTGTAGTATAAGACCCTTTTTAGAGTTTGTGCCTGCGTCAACAGTCACGTCACGCAGGTAGGAGTTGCGTTGCGCGACTGTTCTTCCATGAACAGTTGCGTGACGTAGCTGTTCCTGTGTGAATAGTTGCGTGACGCAACTGTTCGAGGCGCTAGAAACCCTAGCTTGCCTTGAACTTTAGAATCGACCCTTTTTCATTGTGTTAGAGCTTGATTTGTTGATATTTGCTTGTTGGTATCTCTAGGCGACTTGATTTTGCCCTGGAAATTGCATGAAAATAACACAAACATAGTGAATTTAGGTATAAATTGAATTACTGCGTACCTTCGATAGTTGCGTCACGCAGCTGTTTTTTGGAAGAACAGTTGAGTGACGCGACTATTCGTCAGCGAGACAGAGTCTTGAACAGTTGCGTGACGCAACTATCGAGATACGTGGCGCAACTTTTGAGTTGCATGGCGCATCTGTTGTTTAGGGCGCTAAACTTCGAACAGTTGTGTGACACAGCTGTGGAGTGGCGTGGCGCGGGCGCTGAGGTGCGTGACGCAACTGTGCTTCAAGGTGCGCAACTTGGTTCAAGTTGCGTGACGCAACTGTGTAGACGCGTGACGCGGCTTTGTAGTTGCGTGACGCAGCTACGGTTCAAATCGAAACTTGGGTTTTTATTTTTCCTGCCATAGAAGAAATTGAACAATTGTTAGTATGATATTTATTGAAATTGGAAATTTCTTACAGGTTAATCTGGGCAAGGCCCGTTCGGGTGGATCAGCCACTGATGCCTCTGCTATCTGGGACTTGCTGGACCCGCCTATGCTAGCTTGGGTCGTCGCTGCAGGCTTCGGAGATTACGCTGCATGATTGCGCCGCACACAGCCTCGTTTCCCGCCCGCTATGCGATATGCATTGATGGAGCCGTGGAACGATTGCACTCACACCTTCATCTTCGGGTTCGGCGAGATGACCCTGACGCCCGTAGACTATGCTGCCATCACCGGTCTGCGTTTCACTGGCCCGGTTCCCACGCTGGATGCTCGGTACCAGACGGTTACTCTCGGTGCTCAGCTAGTCCGCTCTCTGCTCGGTGTCACCACACAGACCCGGTACACTGTGCAGGGATGTATATCTTATGAGATGGTTTTCCGGTTCTGGGCTGAGAGGATCAGGACTAGACTGGCTGCTTGGAGGGAGTTGCCGGAGGAGGCCAGACCTGCTGCTCCTGCGTATACTCGGGAGGAGAGGGACCAGGCTGCTCGGTCCTTCTTGTTTTACATCATCTCGTCCCAGCTGCTATGCACCTCCCAGAATAAGGGAGGCCCGGCGGTGCTGGCATGTCTGCGGGATTTGAGCTAGGTCGGGTTCTTCGACTGGGCCACACTCGGTTTGGCTCATCTCTATCACGGTCTGGATGTCTGGACTCGTGGTAGCGGTGAGTCGAACTGGCTGTTCATCCGGCCTCTGGAGGTAACATTCCTTCACTCTTCGGTTTCTTCTTTATCATTTTCAACTGTTCAACTAACTGATGTCATTTCTTTCTCTGCTGCAAGTATGGTCCTACGAGTACTGTATCTATCCGGGCGGTTCGAGTGGCGACTCTCCGGTCGAGTCTAGGAGGATTCCCTGTTATCTGGCCCACTGCCATCACACTTATGCCAGTGGCGAGGATCCTGAGTACTAGTAGAGCTTCCTTAATGATTGGGAGCTGTCTGATGTAAGTACAAACAGAAACCCTGAACGCTTAGCTTAGCTCTTTCTCTTTTTATTTTAATGCACAACAATTACTGATTCCTTATTCTTTTGCAACTGTTTCTGACTCCTTGGGATTGCGAGGCCTGGAGGACCTACCCGGGCCGGGAGGTGGCTGAGTTGCACACCCGGTCGAGGCTGCTGATGCAGGTATACTGGGTCAACCGGTGCCTCATGCCCCTCCTCGGCACATTTGTCTCCTGGAGGGCTTGACCCGGGAGGACTTGGAGGTGGAGTACAGAGGTTTCTCGGTGAACGATTTTCTGTCCGTCGGTGATTTCCCCTCTTACTTCGCCTCTCGGATGCAGGCGCGGCTTCCCGAGATTCTTGAGTACACTCAGGTGACTTTGCTGATCTTCTGCCTTATTTACTTTCATTACTATTTTCACTGTTTCAGATCACTGATACCATCATTTTCTCTGTAACTTATTGCAGGAGTGGAAGACGCATAAGACTGTGACTCACTACCGAGCAGAGGCAGCAGCTGAGGCGGGTGGTGCGGCTCCTCCGGCTGGACCGGCCGGTGTAGTACTGGGTGACGTCCCGTTCCCACCGGACATGGAGGTGGTGCTGGACCCTAGTCTAGGCTTGGGATCAGGCATCGTCATTCCTACTGATCTTCGGCAGGCTCCTCCTCCGGTGCAGCTGGACCCTGAGCATACTACACATGTAAGTTATAAACCGAATTTACAAAGTTAGAAGCACTTTACCTGAATAGCCCTTTTTTAATGGATGTTTCTTGTTTGCAGGTGCCGGCCCAGAGGTATCAGGAGATCTGCCAGCGGTTCGGATTTGCCCGATCCTACATTGGTCGGCTCTACTCTGATGTTCATGAGCGGGTGAGTACAGTCTTCCAGTGTCTTGTCCTTCTTCCTTCTTATTATTATTTTCTTCTTACACATCTTTGTTTTTCAGGACCTGGAGATCGGTAGACTGCGGAGGCATCAGGCTCGTCAGTCTAGCGCTGTGAGCCGACTCCAGACGGAGGTAGAGCGGCTTCGAACGAGGCTGGAGGTTGAGGGCATCCCGCTCGACTCTTTCGAGGAGGATGAGGATGGCTCTTCTTCCGACGATGCACCACTGTCTCCACCCCCTGCGGCTGCTGCTGGTCCGAGCCGTAGGCGGCGGTAGTCCTGCTCCGCGTCTCATCCACTTTGACATTTTTTGAACATTTAGAAATGTTATATTATTTTATTATTTTTAGGAGGACTGTACAGTTATGTTATTATTTTTATATGATATTATTTACATTTCCATAATATTTTGCTTTTATTATACTGTCATGTGTGTTTATATTTTAAAACTGTGAAGTCTTGTTCTTGCAAAAATAAAACACAAATACAAAAACACGAAAAAGAGGATGGTGTCCCATTTATTTACAAAAGTGGTCCACCTTGTTAGTGGTCCATGGACCAATTTATTATAAATGAAATAAATGAAATAAAAATGAAATAAATAAAGGATAAAATAATGGATTTAAAATGCAATACGACAAAAATCAATTACTAAATAAAAGTGGATCGTAGTACTTACCTGACAGGGCGATTAATGCAGTCATAAAGATTCAACCTCCTCGTTGTACAAACCGTCCTTCTTATTTATCAATGCGGGTTTAAGTGCTCACCACTCTGAGCAGTCCATACATGAATGTCCTTCCAACTACCCTTGACAGTGGACATTATGTCGGACAATGACGATGCTTCGCTCATCGGTCCTTTTACCCTTCTATAAATGGGGGTTTTACTTCACACCTCCTTCACATCCAACGTTCAACACAGACCAGTTTCTCGAATAATCCTTTTCCATGGCCTTCAGAAACCAAGTCTCATCTTTTGTTCAATCCATTCCTGACGACCTATGGCAAGTTCCTCCTATGAACCAGCTCGTTTGGCTGAAATATTTCAAAGACTTAAAACCTGACTATGGTTTCTTGTCTTGGCTTGTTACTCATTTTAATCCTAACACCATGGTTTTCCGGTTTGAAGACTCTGAAGTGACTCCGACCTACGAGGAAATGTGTGCCGTGATGGATCATCATCCTGATCAAGGCGAGACTCCGGCTTTACCCCCAGGTCCTAGGTATGACCTAGCTGAGATTGCGGCCTTGTGTCCGGTATACCTTCCTGATGGCATAAATGTGGATCAAGGCCTTCCCTTGGAACCTTTCTTGAATAGGGTTTTGTCTACTGATCTAGATCTCCCTTGGATCCGAGCTTGCTGTTTCTTGCTATTGAATGTGTATGCCATGAAAAATCGCCAACCTGGAATTGGAGATTTCCGACTTCTGACCGTTGTCCGTGACATGCAATTGTACCATCATACTGTCTTTATGATGATTATGGGAGAAACAATGTGTGGGGTCAGGGATATTGCCCTTCACATCGTCGACTTCAATGTTCATCATCGCGGTTGTCCACTGCTATTGCAATCCTGGGCTCTGGATAAATTAAGCCTGATTCCTCCGGTTCCAGCTCGCTTGATTCTGACCTACGGGGCTGCCATTTTTCAATCTCGGTCTCGGAGACGTTTCGATTTTGGTGGTAACCCTACTATTCGGTGGACTTGTCCTTGGTGGAGGATTAGACTGGTCACGACCAGAAGTATGAATCTCAACTATGTGTTGTATGCCAGTCTAGACCGTTCCATGGCCTATTTTCCTGATAGGATCAGCCGTCAATATGGGATGATACAGCGTGTTCCCAGAGTCCATAACTTCGAGAGCGGTCTGATAACATCACATCTGTTGACCAATTTGGCTGACCGTTGGCGAAATCGAAACACCGTGTATTTAGATGAAGGAATGATGCAAGACACCGTGACACCCGCATATGCCAACTGGTTCTTTACCCCATAATGATATCATGCTCTGTGAAGATTGGCTTCTGCTGATAGGCCCCACTAGAATAAATTGTTGTTCTTTTTTTTTTTTTTTTTTTTTTTTTTGTGCTCAGGCCATGAGCTTTTTATTTGAATATATCTGGTCTCCTTTCAATTAATGATGCCGATGATCCTGTCTTTATTAATTCCTGCTTCCTGCAGACATGAATCAACAACATAGAACAAACTTTTTCTTTCGAAATTGTTTGTGGCATTAGTTATTTGGGCCTCCTGCCCTTGGGTTAATAAATGAAAGCTCATAAGAGGAAAAAAATTATTCTATAAAGATAAAAGCTTGCATTGAGAAATAACAAAGAATGGGGTGACTATTTTATTACCTGCATAAATCAGACAAAAATAACAAATGTAACTCCTTTATGTATGCATGAACCTATATGCGTACTAAGGCTTATTCATGGTTTTGTATTGATCTTTCTGGGGAAATCACTGAGAAAATGGTACTCGTCCCTGTGAACCCCTTCCCCAAATGTCATAGGCATATGAATGCATGTGACTAAAGGAAGAAATGCACGTGAGTGTGTGAGTCGCCACCTTGTTTAATTATTTTAGGGTAAACTAGGAAAAAACCCTGAATGACTCCAATTTTAATTAACCTAGTTACTAGATTAATTATCCCAATGTGTAAGGCATGGTATGCAAACCCGAGATGGATCCCGAGACTATGTCATGCTGATAAACTAACCGATGAATGAATGTTTTGCAAGGTGAATGATGGATTAATGAAATGTTTGAGTGATTTTGATGATTTTGATGATTTCAATGATTTCGATGATTTCGACTTGCCACCCGGGGTGAAATCCCGAACGTGCCTACGTACTTCCGTTTGAATGGAAGATCAAAGTCAACGTAGTTCGATAGGCCTTGTTTCAAGGGCTTTGAAGGTGTATGCTTAATGCATGAGTGTGTGTATGCTTCGTGCATGTTGTTTAGGCATTTTGCCGAAAATTGATTGATTTAGGCATTTGTGCCAAAATGGTTCATTTAAACGATTTGTCGCTTAAAAGATTGATTTTAAGGCATTTTGCCAAAAATGTCGATTTTAAGCGATTTGTCGCTAAAATGGTTGACTTTACGGTTTTAAACCGAAAATGATTGATTTTAAGGCATTTTGCCAAAAATGTCGATTTTAAGCGATTTGTCGCTAAAATGGTTGATTTTACGGTTTTAAACCGAAAATGATTGATCTTGAGGCATTTTGCCAAAAATGTCGATTTTAAGCGATTTGTCGCTAAAATGGTTGATTTTACGGTTTTAAACCGAAAACGTTTGATTTTTTGCCAAAATGTCGATTTTAAGCGATTTGTCGCTAAAATGATTGATTTTAGGCCTTTGGCCAAAAGGTGTTGTTTTAGGCAATTAATTTGCCAAAAATGTGCGATTTAGGCGTTAATGCCACGATTATCAATTAATCGGGCGTTTGAGCTTAATCACAATTTATTGTCGAAACGTGATCGATTAAGGTTTTTAGCCACAATTATTGATTAATTGGACTTAAGCCAGATTTATTCGAAATAAGGCAATTGAACCGTAGTTATTAATTAACTAGGCTCTTTTAGCCAATATTGTCGGATTTAAACTTTAATACCACGATTATTGATTAACCGGGCATTTAAGCTTAATCAAATTAATTAAGGCAGTTTATTTACCAAAAATAATGACGTGGATGCATTTATGCAATTGTAGAATTATTAAGAGTAGAAGAGAAATATGCATGAAGTGCTAAAATTAAATAGGCAGAGTTTTGTTTACATACCTGATTTAATCGACGACCGCTTCTTAACTCCAGATTAAGCTCCTCGCTTAGGAAATATTAATTAATTTTAATTTGTTTAATTTTAATGTCCAAATATCACAATAAAAATGCAATAAAAAATTAAATTAAATGCAAAAAGCGGTAAAGAAAACGCAAGGAGCGTGAGAGGGAGAAGGATTCGTCCGTCAAAACGGACAAGGTGTGCCAAAAACAGCCTGAAAATGGCCTATTTATAGGCCATTTTCGGGTCCCGGGCGGTGGCTGCCGCCGTGCATGGCGGTAGCCACCGCCAGAAAATCTGGGCGTAGCTGCCGCCCAGGCTCGGCGGTAGCTACCGCCCTGTCGGTGGGGCGACAGGCCCCGCCCGCGCAGGGCGAGAGGCCCCGCGTGTGCTGGCGGCAGGCCTCGCCCAGGGCGCGAGGGGGGGGGCCAGGCCCTGCGCGCGGGGCGAGAGGCCTCGCCCGCGCGGGGCGAGAGGCCTCGCCCTCGCGCGGTGCGGGAGGTCTCGCCCGCGCGGGGCGCGAGTCCTCGCCCGCGCGCGGCGCGAGGGGCCTCGCCCGCGCGCGGCGCGAGGGGCCTCGCCCGCGCGCGGCGCGAGGGGCCTCGCCCGCGCGCGGCGCGAGGGGCCTCGCCCGCGCTGGGCGAGGGTCCCCGCCCACGCTGGGCGAGGGTTCTCGCCCACGCTGGGCGCCAGGCCCCGCCCACGCTGGGCGAGGGCTGTCGCCCGCGCTTGGTGGGGGCTGGCGCCGCCGTGGCCAGTGCGGCCACCGTGTGTCGCTTCGTGAGCTGTTTTGGGAGTTTCGGACCTCCGAAAAATATTCCGGGACCTGTTCCGCGATCCTCGTAAAATTCCGGACGTTTCAAGTACCATATTGATATATTTCCGGTGAACTTCCGAAATGGCCTCCGGTCCGGCCGGACTGTTTGCAGTCCGGGAAAATTGGCTCTTTGAGCCTTGTGAGTCAAAGTTACTGTAGAAAAGTCAAATTTACTGTAGCAAATGCACTGTAGCACAATTAAATTTGTTGTAGCAAATTCATTGTAGCACAGTCAAATTTACTGTAGCAAAGTCAACCAACAGGCTTTTTGAGCCTCAAAATTTGAGTATTCACAGTCCCTCCGATCAATGTCTTACAAGAGTTCATTGTTTAGGCAGGACCAACAGCCGGAACATTCTAAACCAAATGAGTCGATCTTTGTTTAAATAAGCAGACAGGAAGGTCTTGCATTCTTTGACCACAACCCCGGAACAAAAAGAAAAATTTTGAAGTTCAAATCCTTTATTGATCTTACTTCTTTTCAACATTATACAGAGTGAAAAGAATTTATTTTAATACAATGGTCATTTGCTCTAACTATTCAATTTCCTATTCTCCCTCGAGTCGAGTTGATGACGTTGAGCGACCAATCACAAATTTATCACGAACACATGGCATGGATTCTACATTTAAACTAAGCACCACGCGTTGATCCTGAAAATTTTGTTTTATTATGATTCTTATTTATGCTCTAACTTTTGCCTAGGCCGCCCTTTCGGATTTTCAACCTAGCGAGCTTAATTTTTGCCTAAGCCGCCCTTTTGGGTTTTCAACTTAGCTGGTTTTTTTTTTTTAATCGAAATCATCATTTCAGGCATAAAATCTCTTCATTTGATCCTGATTGACAATTCGTTTGACAGGCTCTCCTTCCATGGTGACCAATTCAGCGGCGCCTTTTGCTAGTAACTTGTGAACTCTGAACGGGCCATGCCAGTTGGGCTTAAATTTCCCACCAGGATGATTCTGGGCTTCGTGATCCAATAGTCTGATCAAAACCAAATCTCCGTTCTTTAATGCCCTTGGATGTACTCGTTTATTGTAGAAACGAGCAATTCTTCTTTTTCTCATCTGATCTTGGAATCGAGCATTCAATCTTCTTCCATCTAGGAGCGCCAAATCTTCATATCTTTTCTTGACCCATTCCTCTTCGGTCAGACCAGCTTCTACCAACACCCTAAGAGACTTCTTTTTGAGCTCTATCGGTAACACTGCCTCCATTCCGTATACTAGTTCGAAAGGGGAGGCTCCGTTTACTGATTTGAATGTAGTGCGATGCCCCCAGAGTGCGAAAGGAAGTTTCTCCGCCCAGCTTCTGTACCTTTCACACATCTTTGACATGATTCTTTTAATCTCCTTATTCGCAACTTTTACCGTGCCATTAGCCTGAGGGCGATAAGGAGAAGAATGGTGATGCTCAACCTTATATTTATAAAGCAATTGGCCAACATCTGCTTGGAAATGAGAACCATTATCTGTAACTATGTGATGGGGAATACCATAGCGATAGAAAATGTTCTGTTCAATGAATCTAGCCACACGTTTGGCGGTTAAGATTTTGTAAGATTGAGCCTCAATCCATCTAGAGAAGTAGTCAACTGCAACCAATATATACTGATGGCCGTTCGATGCTGCTGGCGAGATTTTGCCGATGACGTCTATACCCTATGCAGAAAAAGGCCAGGAAGGAGTTGTCGGGTGGAGTTCAACAACAGGTAAGTGGCTTTTATTATCATGGTATTGGCAAGCTTTGCAATGACGCACATATTGAACACAGTCACCTTCCATCTGTATCTAGAAATAACCCTGCCTCATGATTTTTCTTGCTAGGCTCATGCCGCTTAAATGAGTACCGCAAACTCCTTCATGCACCTTCCTCATTATGTCTTCTCCCTCTTTCTTACTCACACATCTCAGCAACATCCCATCCTAAGTTCTTCTATAGAGTTCACCATCGGCTAGAACATAATTCAAAGCCATTTTTTTGAGAACTTCACGGTCTTCTTTTGTAGCATCATCAGAAAAAGTATCGTCTTTCATATACCTCAGAATATCCGTGAACCATGGTTCTTCCTCTGACTGTACCTGGTTCACAAAATGTTCTTTGTAGCACGGGATATTGGCTATGGTAATGATAAATGGCTTCTTCGGAACCTTACTCAAATCCTGCCAAGCCGATGCTAAGTTTGCCAAGGCATCTGGAATTCTATTATAGGTCTTTCCTATGTGAGTGAAAGTGATCTTGTCGAATAGTGCTGCCTTTTTCAACAAGTACTCAACATCAGTCTTTCTTCTTCTACTTTCCATCTCTCGTTAGCATGTTCAATAACCAATAAAGAATCTCCTATTACCTCAACCTCCTTAGCGCCGGCTGCAAGGAGAGCTTCCATCCCCATGATACATGCTTCATATTCAGCCATGTTGTTAGTGACCGGGAACAACAGTCTCTTGCATATCGTGGTAACCTCACCATTAGGTGCTTCAATTACAATACCAGCTCCGGCTCCATTTCTGTTGGCTGATCCATCAAAGTACAATTTCCAAGCCCCTGTCTCGATACATTGTAAGTGCTCATCTGGAAACTCCAGTTCCCAAGGTTCATCGCTTGTAATTGGATTCTCTGCCAGGAATTCTGCTACAGCCTGACCTTTGACCATTTTCTTCGTTACAAATTCTGCATCCACGCTGGACATTTGAATCAACCATTTAGACAACCGTCCCTCTAGAGTAGGTGTTCTCTGCAAATACTTCAGAGGATCAATTTTGGAGACAAAAGTGACCTTGAAGGAATCAAAGTAAGGCCTTAACTTCTTTATTGACCATACTACTGCCATGCACGTTTTCTCTATCAGATTGTACTTCTCCTCTATAGGCAGTAGTTTCTTGCTAATATAGTAGATAGTCTTTTCTACTCCAGCGGCGTCCGGCTGTACCAACATTGCTCCAACTCCTGCATCTTCTACAGACAGATACAAGATCAAAGGTTCTCCTGGTCTAGGTGAACTAAGCAATGGTGGATTCATTAAGTATTTCTTTATGTGATCAAAGGCTTTCTGGCAGTCCTCATTCCACTTAACTGGCTGATTCTTCTTCAGTAGCTTGAAAATTGGAGCACAGGTGATGGATAACCTCGAAATGAACCTGCTGATGTATTGAATTTTACCTAAGAAGCTTCTTACCTGACGTTCTGTTCTTGGCGGTTCCATATCTTGAATGACTTTTATTTTATCTGGGTCAACTTTAATCCCGTGAGGTCCGACAACGAAACCTAACAACTTCCCTTTCGTTACTCCGAATACGTATTTCTTGGGATTGAGTCTCAAGTTATATTTTTTGACCCGTGCGAAGAACTTTTCTAACATCTCTGTGTGTTCTTCCTGTGTTTTTGTCATGATCACCATGTCATCTACGTATACTTCTAACCCTTTATGGATCATATCATGAAAATCCATCCATGATAGAGTAACATCCCATTCCAGCAGCACTATCGATCAAAACATCTATGTGCGGAAGTGGAAAGTCATCTTTAGGCGAGGCTTTGTTCAGATCCCTGTAATCAACACAGACCCTTATCCTCCTGTCTTTCTTCAGCACTGGCACTATATTTGCCAACCATTCCGGATAGTGAACTACTTCTAAGAATCCTGCATCCAACTGCTTCTGGACTTCAGCTTTGATCTTATCCTGCCACTCTGGTATGACTCTTCTCCTTTTCTACTTTACTGGCTTAACACTCGGATCAGTAGGAATGAAGTGCTCTGCTATTGACCTGTCGATTCCTGGCATGTCCGCATAGCTCCAGGCAAATACCTCTGAATTTCTTCTAATGCATTCGTGAAGATCCTGTCTGAGCTCAGGTTTAAAGTCTGATCCGATTTCGATTATTTTAGGATCTTCAGTGGTGCTTAAATTAAATGCAAAATGATGCAATGCATTTATGTCAAATATGCGAGTGGTGTAATCAATGCCATGAACGTGACAATCAGGAAAACAAGAAAACAAATAGTCAAAGTTCACTTCCATTGATTGAAATAAAAGAGGAAAACCATCCATAGTGTTCTCAAAACAAGGATCAGAAAAACAAAATACAGGATTAATTGCCTGTTCAATACATTCATTACAAGCATCCCTTATCGCCTGGATTACTTCATTGGCATTTGCACCTTCTTCTTCTTCCTCCGGGGTAGCTTCTATCTTCTCTTCAGCTAGCTTCATCTTCAACACCTTCCTCTCTGCCTCTTCGGCATCTTCAACAGCTAGGACCGACTGGAGGATCCGTGCCTTGGCCTTTTGCTCTTGCAACAGCTTGGAAGCTTCATCCCCAATCCCCAAAAAGTCTTCAAACTCAGATATCCCCTTTGACCGCTCAAATTCGGTGCTTGCTTCTGCATAAACTCGGTTCCATCCACTAGTTGTTCCAAGGAAGGTTCGGGTGACCTGATCAGCTTCTCCTCATAGTCGGTCATAAATATCTCCAAGCCTGGGTAGGTCTTCCCCCTACTCTGAAATTCTCCTTCGGCTTGTGGAACAAAAAAGATATGATTCAAATTTGAACCTCTGACCGGAGACCGAATCTCATGCCTTTCCTTCTTTCTGTTTTTAGAGTACCCCAATCCGCGCTTGTCTTGCTGTCCCAATGCCGATGAGAGTGGTTCAAACCTTCCTTGTAGCTCCCGACACAAACCTTTGCCATACTGCCAATTCATCTTCTTCATCATCTTCCTTGAGAAAGGACTCATTCTATTCACCGCACTCTTGCTCTTGGTGGTGGACGCATCAATTACTGCCACCTGAAAACCCAATAACGGTACTGCCAGCTCTAAATCTTCCACTGTTGCCACACTCAGATCCTCTTGCGCATTGATTGTCACCACGTCTGTACCCTATGGAATTTTTACTTTTCTGTGCAAGGTGGATGGAACTGCACCTAAAAGATAGAGCCAAGGTCTTCCTAACAAAAGAGCATAGTTGGCTAAAATGTCAAGCACAACCACGTCTACCTAGCTTTCCACTGCCCCTGTGGATATCTTCGCTTTAAAAGTCCCTTTTGCATTCCTCATGGTGTTGTCATAAGCTTTGACCACCATATTTGATGGCTCAAGTTCAGACTCTTCAATTTTAAACTTAGACAGCATCTTCAACGGGCATACACACAGTGCTGATCCATTATCCACCATCACGTTCCGGGTATCACGTCCATTGATGGCAATCTGAATATACAATGGCTTACAATGGTTTCTTCCTTCTGGTGGGAGGTTTGAGTCAAAGAAAGTGACTTTGCCTATTCTTCGTTGTAGCACGTTGATCATATCAACACTTTGAATCCGAGCCGGCACCCTGACGAAAGTCATAGCTTCAAGTAAAGCTTCTCTATGCTCCTTAGATGCTATCAGAAAGTCCCATATTGAAATGTCTGCTCTTGTTCTTTGCAACTGACTCAGTACCGAACTGGCGGTCACCCCACTAGGTATCTTATCATGACTGCTTTCTCCAACCTCGATAGTCTTCTTGTGCCCTTTTATTATCTCTTCCTCTTTCTTCTTCTCTTTCGGCTCCTCTCCGCCTTTCTCTGTCATTCTCTTCTTTGTTCCATCAACAACAACCTCTTTTCCCTTAGTCTGCATACTGCTCTCGGGATTATATACTCGCCCACTCCGGGTCAAACTCTGAACACCTACTTCATTCACTTCCTCTTCACTGCTGTAGTACCACTGTTCTTCTTGGTCGGCTAAGCTCTTTTGAATGGCAAGCTGGAGTTGCTCATCCTCATCTTCCGGCACATCACCCACCTTCACCGTGATGCTTTTCTCGATTTCAATCTTTATTGGCACCTTCTCTTCCTCATCGCTACTGCAGTCATCCCATATGTTCAACATTGCGCACATCTGCTCTTCCCATTCCGCTTCTGCCAATACCACTTCTTCTGGCAATCCACTCCCAATCGCATTGACTGATCCACCCGACTGAGTCTTACGAGACGGATAATTGTATTGATATTGGGGAAGCGGATTGTTCTTAGTGCTGGGCTTGTTCTTGTCCGAAGGCTTAGTAATCTTCCCACTGTCAATCAAGTCCTGAATATCGTGCCTCAATTTGAAACATTCATCAGTTGAATGCCCTTTGCACTGATGATAATCACAATTTCGGTCCATATATCTCCCTCGCACAGGCTTAGTCGGGTCGACTGGCAGCTTCGACAGCACTCCATTCTTGATGCATGATCTTAACACTATGCTCAAGGGTCTTCCTAAATCGGTGAACTCTCTTCTGGCTCTTTCATTAACTGCCCTCACAATTGTATTACTGTTCCCCGACTGGTTCTGATTACTACCTCCGGCACCTCTGTCACCATAAGAGGTCCGGTAATTGCCAAACCCTCTATTCTTCTTCTTTTCTTCCTTGTATAACTCCTCAATGTTCAATCCAGCGCTTTGAACCAAAGCAAAATCAGTGAGAGGCTGAGTTAACATCCTTTCCTTAAAGAAGGGCAACAAGCTCCTGCTGAAGATTCTGATCAGGTCTTTATCTTTTGGCCTTGTCTGAACTCTATACAGCTTTGTTCTCCATCTTCTATAGTAGTCAGAAAAGCTCTCGTCCTTCCCCTGTCTTAAACTTTCCAAGTCGCGCAAACCGAACTCATCACTCTCGTCGGTTTTGAAATGCTTGAGAAAAGCAGTCTACAGTTTGATCTAATTCTTCTGAACCTCCTCATCTAGGCCATCATATCACCTCCGATAGTCCTTGTGTAATGTTTGCGGGAATGCTCGCAAAACATCTTCCTCGTTGTACCGGTTCATCTGAGAGACTCGGAGAAATTCGGACAGGTGAGAACGAGGATCATTGTCTCCTTCAAATATAGTATGCTTGAATGTCTTAAATGAGGCAGAGCTGGTTGGGTGCAACACATACTCGGTTATGTGAAAGTTGATGACCGGGTCTTTTTCTTTTACTGCAGCCATTTTGTCAAATCTTTCCTTCAGCTCGGCAAGTTGCTTGAGCACATCATTCTCGACAGGGGTAGTATTTCCCACAGAGGTCTGATTATCTGACACAGGATCTGGCATTTGTCTCTCTTCAACCATAGGTTGGCTGCTAGAAGGGGGAGTATTTTGATTTTGGGCCCTATCTTGGGCGAGAGCAGCGGCTACAATCTGAGCGATGGTCCTTATCTGAGCTTGAGAAAATCCGGGCTCATCCCCTATATCATCTGCCATTTCTACAGGATCTGAATCGGGCTCTGAATCTGATGAACTTCAATAGCTTATTGAACTAACCGGAATGAACTCGGGGATTGAGGATGTTCTGACTAAACGCTGACCAGGACGTCTGTTCCAAGTTCTTGAAGTAGTTTCCCGGGAAGGATCAATTCTGACTAAAAATTTCTGAGTTAAAGAGGGTCCTGCATGTATGCATGCGAAAATGAAAGCAAATAGGATGAGAAATGCGTTTCTAATGTGCTAAAGCCAGCATGGAAATAAGATCTCGATTTCAACGGCTGGACCAAAATTCGGTACGAATAACACGTCAATAACTTATTTTATATTTAAACATTTCATGCATTATCTGTCGTCAACCGTTCCTTTTGGATTTACGATCAACTATTTTCTCTCGAATCCCTAATTTTTGCCTCGGAACGAAAGAATTTCCGAGCGGGATTTTATTAGTTTATTATTATTTTTTTATTTTTTTATTGTGTATTTGTATTCTTACTTTTTGCCTTGGAACATAGGGCCCCAAGCAGGATTTTCATTTTATTTTATTACAAAATTCTGTAATCTCTCACTTATTTTCAGATAATGCGAGAAATGTAAAAATACAAAGGAATCGCAACCCCCTTATATCTCCCTTTTCTTTTGGGTATTGATTCACTATAAGTGATTGCATGATATTATTCAAAACGAATTTGAAATCCAGTCTCAAGATCAAGGTCAAATGTCTATACCGAACATTAGCTCTTATTAATGCATGGCTAAAAAAGAAAATGTTACATGATGCATGAATGTCACAACATATGTACAATTTATATCAAACAGGAGAACGGGAGTTGGGAAATGCATGCCTTCCAACCTTATTTCTCCCACACACATATTCCATTGGTATAAAATTCCAACATCTGTTTCCTAGGAATTGGTCTAATCTCGACAACCAACAGGGGGTTTTGAGATTGACGATATCAACTCTCGGAAATGAATGCGGCACAACAACAGCAAATAGAATCGGGTGCACCTTAGGGGAAGTAACTAAGGCTTTTAACTATGTGCATTGGCTTTAGTCTTATTGGGTTTAACAAAGTCTGGGTTCCGCAAACAAGATTCGGGCTTTGTTGGGCCTACTCCTTTTGACGCACCTTTAAGGTACTAGGCTTGCGGTTGGTAGTAATGTTAATTCTCAGATGGATGCACCTAAATCGCATGGTCTAGGCTAGATCCACCGTCAAACTTAACACCAGTACCGAAGGGTAGTATGGGTAGAATGAGGTGAGAAGAGAGAAATGCGAATGAATGCAAAAATCCTAGAAAAAAAAGGAATGCAATTTAAACACATATGGACGATTAATAATTTTCCATCGGCTTTTCTAACCAATTTTATTTAAAAAGTAGGCTTTTTAGAGTCAATTCCTAATTGCAACCACTAAATTATTTGTTAAAAACAACCGGGGATTAGTGGGTGCAAAATTCCCAGTGAAGTCGCCAAACTGTTTTCGCCGAAATCCCGAAAAAACCCCGGAAGGATCTCGAAAAACATCTCTCTTGATTGGTTTGTGTTATTTGTTTTTGGAAAAAAGTGATAAAAATCTTTTTGGATACGCGATGCCGATAAATCGGTCTTATAAATTATTTTTGAGTCGCCACCCATTATTTCGGCAATGGGACCGCTTCCAATTTTAATTTTATTAAATGACTCCATTTTAAACCCAATTTTATTTAAGGCCAAATTATTTAGAAAAACTGGTGAGGCGTACCAAGTACGATTCTAGGTAAGGGAATTAGGTACGTCGGCCCGTTGGAAGCCGACGCCCGGAAAACCGGCCTCTTTTAACCTACGATTTCTAATTGATTTTATTTTGGAAAAGCCAATTATTTAAACCCATCCCGAATAAATCGAACCGAGTTCCTATGTGGAAAATTAATTAATCGTCCCAAGTAAATACATTCATTGCATCCATTCATAAATTAATTGTCACATCCATCATTCATCCACCATACATATCAAATAAAATTAAAAGACCCGCTCTTGCCTTATGGTTAAAGGCGGGCCACAAGCCGAGTTTAATAATATAGTTAAAAGGAAATAACAAATATTAAATCTCAAAATACCATAATCACAACAGATTAATTGACTTGGTTTGATTAAAACTCAATTTGACCATTATTGATTATTTCCCGGATTAAGCTTAGAAATCTATTTAATGAAATGAAATTAAGACAAAATAATAAAAATAATCTGGGACTGGAAGACAGTCGTGTCACGCGGCTGTTCTATGGAAGAACAGTCGCGTGGCGCAGCTCTTATCTTTTATTCTGGGGTTTGCAATAGTTGCATCACGCAGCTGTTCTATGAAGAACAGTCGCGTGACGGAACTCTGGTTATGGTCCTGTAGACTAGAACAGTTGCGTCACGCAGCTGTTCTATGAAGAACAGTCGCGTGATGGAACTCCTAGCTACGTGACAGAACTATTCATGACTTATTTAAAATACTCAGACATACTGATTATTTATTTACAGCGAAACATTATATACAAGTATAAAACAAAAAAGAAGCTGAGTACGCGAACAACTGCGTCACGCAGGTGGTCCAATCCAGGCTAAGGGCTTTTGGACATGAACAGTCGCGTCACGCAGGTAGTAGCTGCGTGATGCGGCTGCTCTGGTCCGCAACTACCTTTCAAACTACTCCTTTTTACGTATTCTTTTTGTAAAAAGTGATTAAAATCAATCCAGGAGAGTTCAACAGTGGGCAAACTTACGTTTTATCAATAACAGATCAACTAGAGACTATGAAAATGAGATTTTAAGAGATAAAATACTAGAAATGAAAGATAAAGCTTAAATTAGTTACCTTGCCCTCAGATTTGAGGATTGCATACGCTGAGATTAACTTAGAGACGTTGTTTCACGATTCCAGAAGTGTAGTCACTAAGTCTTTTCACAAAATAAATCGTTTTCTTTTTTTTCTTTCTTTCCTCTCTTTTCCTCTTCTTATCTTTTTTTGTATTTTTTTGATTTTGAATCTAAAATATCTATGACTCGATCTTCCCCAAGTTTACTCAGTTGAATTCTTAAGGAAGAACTCTAGTCGTTAACCTAAAAACTTAAACTCAAAATGCGATCTTTCTTAGAGGAAATGAGAGCAAAGTGTCAAAAGTCCCATTTTTGCTACAAAATGTTGTATTTATATGGCTAGGGCAACAGAGGATAGTCACGTCACGCAGGTAGTAGCTGCGTGATGCGACTTACTTTTCGTACAGTTGCCGCGTATCCATACAAACAGTGCAGGCCGTTACACGGGCGCGCGCCAGAGGTGTCAGCCCTGTTAGAGCTGCGTGACGCGGCTAAGAGTGCCGTCACGCAGGTAATAGCTGTGTGATGCAACCCTAACGCGGGTCAGGCTCCTCTGGGCGGTTTGGTTCAAATTTTGGTTCAAACACTTTTGGTTGATCGTGATGCCTTGTTCCTTATCCTCATATCATCATCGGGTCAGGTGGGGCATAAAATTACGCGTCAACATCATCCTCCTTCTTCCATTGATCATTTAATTTTTATGTAAAACTCAAAGATCAAACCATAGAAATTAAATTAGACTATTAGATTATAGTGTTTTTGTAATCAATTGAGGATAAACAAGTGTTTTAGTGCATCAAAATCAAGTAAGTGTCATTTGATCAATTTTTTACTATTTCTAAAGTCATATGTTTAATTGATTTAAATATTCAATTAGTGTAGTAATAGCATCTAATTGCATGAGTATATCGTTAGATTGCGATTTTGATGGTGTGATTCTATTTAATTGCAAGTAGAAAAAGGTGAACCTTCAAAGCTTGATAAAGGCAATGAGAAGGTCTAATTGAGTGCAATTAGTTGTGGAATTGTGCAATTGAAGGTTAGTACTTAACACATGTGAGCTTAATTTTGATTTTGAACAATTTGTGAAATTAAGGTTCTTAAGGGCAATTTGGGGTTTTCCTTGATTTGAATAATGTGAAGTTGATTTGATAATTGTGCTTTAGTATATTAGTTGTGATTATGGTATGAAGGAATTGATGAAAGAAAACTCCTAGTTATGAGAACTAGGAGAGGCCAAGCCTATAAGGACAAATTGTGCATGTTTTAATTCTTTTTAGTTAATGAATTCTTATTTGTTGATGTTAGCATGAATGAATGATGATGTATATCGCTTATTGTGATCAAATTAGATTAATAGTATCTTAATTGATGAGAGGCTGAACCTATGATGCACCAATGTATGATGTTTGTGTTTGGTTTATAAGAATTGAGTGTATGCTAATGGTATTTACTAATTAGGTAGTTAAAATAGTGTGCCTAATTAGAAAGAATGAGTTTTTATGCTCAAAATGATATGTTGGCCGAACCACTTCAAGTATAAATGATGTCTAGTTGATGTTAATTGGTAATCTTTATGTTAATAGTGTTAGTAATTGGTTTAATTGATTATAGGTAAACATTGGTTGGTAATGATTGTCAATCAAAGAGTTATACCATAACCTAAATTGGGGATTTTAACCTATCTAGACATAATTAAGAAATTAACTGTGAAATTAGTCTAATTAATGCATGAATTGATTAAACACATGACTACTTGCATGAAAGGAATTTCCTTAGCCTAGTTAATCAAAGAGGTCGAACCTACACTTGACCGTAGTATGGTCGTTTGTATGTTACTGTGTTTATAACATATGCATGACTTAAGTTTAATGTTTATTCGATCAATTATACTCAAATTAAGTCATAGTAATGGAATTAGGTTTTTCATGTGTTAATTGAATTGGAAATGGGAAATTTAGTGAATTAAGTCCAATGATGTAAATTGAATGTATAATAATACAATTAGAAGCATGTATGACTATATGATATACTTTAATCAATAAAAGCATCTACCCTAACTATCTAGGATTGCCCGAACCTATGCATCTGCTATTAAAGGAATTAGACATCCTAGGTTAATTATAATGCATGTATGATCATAGAGGAAACTTGTTTGACTATGCATATGATTAATTGGAAGTAAAGGTCAATTAGACTTTCAATTTGGTAATTGATCATGATTTGGTGATTTTAGGTTAAACCTACCTAATAATATAAATTGATGGTCTACGTATGAAATTCGGCACATAAAGATGTTATCTTTTGAATTGCTCTAAAAAAGGTAAATGCTAGGTCATCTGATTAAGGTTAATTGAATGGGTCAAGGTAAGGCATGCTTGGATTAGTAGTTAATACCTAATGGTGTTAGCTAATTAATGATGGCCTTCATATAATGCCCTGATTTTTTTGTCTTGAACAATGATTTACTGGTCTATGAATAGTACCCCCTGATTGACAAATGATACTATTCCGATCCGAAAAAAATTATTATTTATGTCTTATATTTTATTTATTTATTTTGGATCATGCATGCATTATTTTGGAGGGTAGAAAATAAGCTGTGAATTTATTTGAAGAAATTAAGTACTAATGAATAGTAATTTGTGGTAATTTTTTAGAAATTAGAAAAATTAAGGATTTAATTTATTGCAATTTTTTAAAGAGATTTGTGAAGGTAAAGATAATTATTGGGAGTTGTTATGAGGATTATTTGTAGCAATTGGATCTAATTCCATGCTTTAAGCATAGCCACACAGCCAATAACTTCCTAAGGAAGTTGTTTAAATTTATAAAAATACCACTTACACCTAATAAAACCATATAGTCCTCTTTCTCTCTTTATCTCATACTCCTAGTCTTTTTGCTATAGCTTAGCCGAAACCCATCTCCTCCTCCTCTCCATTTTTCTTTACTTCTTACATCTAAAAATACACTAAGTTCACTAAATTAAACCCATGGAAATTGATGGTTATTGAAGATTAACAATTTTGTGTGGAGTAAAACATGTAGAGTCTAAGAGATTGATGTTGTTCTCATAGAATTGATAAGTTTAATTTAGATTTCGGAATTGGTTCTGGGTTTTTGTTTATGCTATTTCACTTGTCATCTTCATACATGGTCTCTTCTTCTTTTTCTTGTCTTTCTTTTTTGTGATTTTGGATTTTCTCCATTTAATTGGAGGTTGGAGAACTCTCCACCAAAGACAAAGGAAACACCAAGGTCTAGGGTGTTAATTGACGCTTTCTAAAGCTTGCTAAGAGGTTAGTACTAATAAATCCTACTTCCTTTCAATTTTGCTATAATTGATTTTCTAGGTTTTTAGTGATTATTGGAGATTTTGATGCTATTTTATGAAATTGATTGGATAAATGTGTTCTTGGGTTTTGAATTAATGATATGGAAGTTGGAGCTAATGAGAAAACTCTTCCTTTCCCTTTCCCCCATGAGTAGCTGAACCACTTGGGTACAGAAAAAGAATGTTTTCCTTACTCTTTCTTCTTAGTAAACCTCTTATAATATTTTGGAGCATGTGTTTAAAATATTGTAGAAATATCTTGCATGAATTCCTTAGTTTGATATTTTTCCTATGACTTAAAGTTTGCAAATTTTGGGATCTTGAACTATATGGCTAAATTGGTGCATGCTAATGGTTTAATGGTGCTCTTGGGTATATATAGATGATGAATGTAAGGTTAGATTGACGAGAGAAGTTTCCCTCCTCTTCCTCTATTTGTTGGTCGAACCTGTAACATCCCTTCCTGGTCCATCTGTGGACCCGAATGAACCGAGCCGAGACGCTACAATTTGGTTGAACCTATGTCCTGTCATGCTGATATCATCCTGTATGCTAAAAATTATGTCATGCTATTGTTTTATACATCATTTATATATAGACATTTACTTAATAGTTGTAAGACATTACACTATTTTCCAAAATAAAATAGGCCCAACTATGTGCCCTATACATGCCACATAACCAAAATATCAAAATGAATAGTTACCCTGAAGACTGGGTCTTCAAAAGATGAACTGCAGCAGTTGGAAAGATGACTCTCTACAGTCCAGACCCAAAACCTGCGAGTGAAAACAGGTAACTCGCTGAGTACCTAAATTACCAAATAGTACCTAAATTTTTAATATTTTACCATTTAATACCTAAACTTTATACTTTATTTCAATTACGTCCTAATTCTTATACTTTTATTTCACTTGAGTCTACATCTTTATGTTTCATTTATTTATTTAATTTTTATGGCTCGAATCGGGTTCTGGTTCGTTCCGACTTGACTCGACTTGCTAAATGCAACGACTCGATTTAGTAGGATGTCATAGAACCACCCTAGGGTGGTATGACATGAATTTTTCCTCTTCTAGATTATGGTTATGCTTTTAAATTGGATGTTAGATATGTGTTTTAATTGTTGGAGAACTTGTTTTGCACAAATATAGGTTTTAGTATTTTTCCTATAATTTAAACTCACTAAAGATTGGGGGTTTATGACTCTAAATATATAATTGATGGAATTAATTACATGAATATATGCTTTTGGGGATTCAATGAAAATTTTGGCATACTAAACCTAAGAGAGAAAAATTTTCCTTCAAGTATGCTCTTGATTTGTCAAACCTAAGGGATTTAGGAACCTAGGTTTAAATTGTTTTTTTAATTAGCAATTCCTCTTTCATTTATGTTTAAGAGCAAGTGATTAAGTATTGATGATAGAATTGTGACTAAATTTTCAAATTTATGATTTTTCCTATGACTCATGCTTTGGCAATTTTGAGAATTAAAACATAAATATGCTTTTCGTTGGTATATCTATGTTTTCCCCAGCATAATGATTACTTTAAATGAATTGATGAGGATTTTGAGACTTGCATGATGAGAATGACCAATATTGACTTATGTTTTCCTGTGACTTGAAATATTAGAATTCTTGAGTAAATTTCATGAAGTATGCATGCTTAGCATATACATATGCTTCAATATGTGTGAAGAATATTTTGAATGAGTTATTTCATAAGCACATGACTTGAATGAAGAAAATAACTTTTATGACATAGAAATTCTTATGACAAAGCGTGTGTTTCTTGATTTTATTGACTCTTAAGCTAAGAATTTTGATAATAATGAGTACTTTTATGATTCTAAAAAAACAAGTAAGGTTTTAGGCTCTTAGTATACTTGGTGTGAATTTATTGCGTGATTGAGATGTATTCTGTTACAAGCATGTTTAGCACAATGGTGCTACTCTAGTTTTTTTATATAGCTATGATCATACGCTTGGCACGTGAGTGCTCTCTGTATGAGTAGAAGTGCTGATTGGCTTTTAAGCCCTTCGTTCTAATTTGACTAATAGCCCTTTGCTATTGAAATCTAATCTGCTTCATTTTCTATAAAGTGTATATGAGCCCATAAGTTAAAGAGAAAAGAAAATATTTTAATAAATTTCTATATGTAATTTATATCTTTGTAAGTTTATTTTTCATGTTTATGAGTTATACATGTAGATCCTTGTTAATTAGTGACATATTCTTTTATTAAGTTAACATCATATGCTTTTAGCCTTTAAATATGAAGACTCGATTATGATTGATGAGCTATAGCTTGATTTTGAGAATAATTGCTTAACATGTTTAATATGATTATAAGTGAATCATTTACTTACGCATGATTAGTAAGCTAAATGAACTTATGATTTATGAGCATGAATGTAAGATCATGTGGATGTATGTATGCAATTTATGAGCACCGATGAGTTTTATATAAAGCGCATTGATATTTATCACGAGTTGCTTATTGACCGAGGGTGCTGATTCGAAGACAAAGACCATCATTAGAGTAGAAGAGTTCCATTTTGGTAGTATTTAGATTATGACATGTAATTACTAAGACCATTTAGGTTGTATTAATTGGAGATTTGTATTAAGTTATCTCTTAAAAGTATTTATGATAACATGTTATGATGTATGATGATTTATATATATGTATGCTAAGTTAAGAAGTTAATCTGAGACTTGATATGTATGAACACTTATGAGTTATATATGTGATGACAATGATAATCATTTGGCTTTAGTCACCAAAAGTTTGAGAAGGAAGAGATAGAAACATGCAAATCTCAAGATTATAATAACATGCACATCTCATTGTGTACCCCTCCCCAAAATATCACCGGCATATGAATGCATGTGACTAAAGGAAGAAATGCACGTGAGTGTGTGAGTCGCCACCTTGTTTAATTATTTTAGGGTAAACTAGGAAAAAACCCTAAGTGACTCCATTTTTAATTAACCTAGTTACTAGATTAATTATCCCAATGTTTAAGGCACAGTCTGCGAACCCGAGGTGGATCCCGAGACTATGTCATGCTGATGAACTAACCGATGGATGAATGCTTTGCAAGGTGAATGATGGATTAATGAAATGTTTGTGTGATTTTGACTTGCCGCCCGGGGTGAAATCCCGAACGTGCCTACGTACTTCCGTTTGAATGGAAGATCAAAGTCAACGTAGTTCGATAGGCCTCTTTTAGAGGGCTTTGAATGGTATGCTTAATGCATGGGTGTGTGTATGCTTTGTGCACGTTGTTAAGGCATTTTGCCAAAAATATCAATTTTAAGCGATTTGTCGCTAAAATGGTTGATTTTACGGTTTTAAACCGAAAATGATTGATTTTAAGGCATTTTGCCAAAAAATGTCGGTTTTAAGCGATTTGTCGCTAAAATGGTTGATTTTACGGTTTTAAACCGAAAATGATTGATTTTAAGGCATTTTGCCAAAATGTTGATTTTAAGCGATTTGTCGCTAAAATGGTTGATTTTACGGTTTTAAACCGAAAATGATTGATTTTAAGGCATTTTGCCAAAAATGTCGATTTTAAGCGATTTGTCGCTAAAATGGTTGATTTTACGGTTTTAAACCGAAAATGATTGATTTTAAGGCATTTTGCCAAAAATGTCGATTTTAAGCGATTTGTCGCTAAAATGGTTGATTTTACGGTTTTAAACCGAAAATGATTGATTTTAAGGCATTTTGCCAAAAATGTCGATTTTAAGCGATTTGTCGCTAAAATGGTTGATTTTATGACTTTTAGTCGAAAGTGTTGATTTTAAGGCGTTTCGCCAAAATGGTTCGATTTTACGACTTTTGGCCGTAAAAAGTTTGATTTTTTGATTAAGCGGATATTTAGTTGACGTGCATGCTTTTTATGCAGTTATAGAATGATTGAGAGTAGAAGAGAAGCATGCATGAAGTGCTAAAATTAAATAGGCGGAATTTTATTTACGTACCTGATTTAATCGTCGGCCACTTCTTAACTCCAGATTAAGCTCCTCGTTTAGGTATATTAATTAATTTTTAATTTTTGTTTAATTTTAGTGACCAAATATCACAATAAAAGTGCAATAAAAATTAAATTAAAATGCAAAAAAAGCGGTAAAGAAGACGCAAGGAGCGTGAGAGAGAGAGGGTTTCGTCCGTCAATACAGACAAGAGGTGTACCAAAAAACAGCCTGAAAATGGCCTATTTATAGGCCATTTTCGGGTCCCGGGCGGTGGCTGCCGCCGTGCATGGCGGTAGCCACCGCCAGAAAATCTGGGCGGTAGCTGCCGCCCAGGCTCGGCGGTAGCTACCGCCCTGTCGGTGGGGCGACAGGCCCCGCCCGCGCAGGGCGAGAGGCCTCGCCCGCGCGCGGCGCGGGAGGCCTCGCCCGCGCGGGGCGAGAGGCCTCGCCCTGCGCGCGGCGCGGGAGGCCTCGCCCGCGCGGGGCGAGAGGCCTCGCCCGCGCTGGGCGCCAGGCCCCGCCCGCGCTTGGCGTGGGCTGGCGCCGCCGTGGCCGGTGTGGCCACCGTGCCTCGCTTCGGGAGCCTTTTTGGGAGTTTCGGACTTCCGAAAAATATTCCGGGACCTGTTCCGCGATCCTCGTAAAATTCCGGACGTTTCAAGTACCATATTGACATATTTCCGGTGAACTTCCGAAATGGCCTCCGGTCCGGCCGGACTGTTTGCAGTCCGGGAAAATTGGCTCTTTGAGCCTTGTGAGTCAAATTTACTGTAGCAAATGCACTGTAGCACAATTAAATTTGCTGTAGCAAATTCATTGTAGCACAGTCAAATTTACTGTAGCAAAGTCAACCAACAGGCTTTTTGAGCCTCAAAATTTGAGTATTCACAGTTGCCCCCCACCGTCGACCATAAAAATGATTTATGGGAGTCGGTGGTTGTCCGAAACGCAAATTTTGAGGATGGGCAGAGGAGGAAACCCCGCCGTTGTTTTTTTTTTTTTTTTTTTTTTTTTTTTTTTTTAAATGAAATGATCAAATGCATGGATTTATGTTGGCAAAGAGAAAATGTTATTTATGATGCAAACTTATGTTTGTGACCGGGCCTTTGTGGCTGCCTACGTATCTCCAAGAGCTCTTCGGGGGATGGGGAGAATCAGGTCTTTCGTAGTTCCTTCCAGGATGCGAACTTTGTGCTCGGCTGATGCGGAATTCATCTCCGGCTTGATGTTAGTGCGGAATTCCTTTCCGTCTTGGTGCGAAATTTATTTCCGACTTGCTGTTGAGGCAAAATTCAATGCCGACTTAATGCTGATTGTGTAATTCATTTCCAATTTGATTTCTTCGGGATTCCTTCCCGACTTGATTTCTCCGCGGGATTGCTTCCCGGCTTGATGTCTTTGCGGGATTTCTTCCCGGCTTGATGTCTTTGCGGGATTTCTTCCCGGCTTGATGTCTTTGCGGGATTTCTTCCCGACTGGATGTCTATGCGGGATTCTTTCCCGATTTGATGTTGATGCAGAATTCATTTCTGGCTTGATTTCTTCGCGGGATTCCTTCCCGACTGGATGTCTATGCGGGATTCCTTCCCGATTTGATGTTGATGCAGAATTCATTTCTGGCTTGATTTCTTTCGGGATTCCTTCCCGACTGGGTGTTGATGCAGAATTCATTTCTGGCTTGATTTCTTCGCGGGATTCCTTCCCGACTGGATGTCTATGCGGGATTCCTTCCCGATTTGATGTTGATGCAGAATTCATTTCTGGCTTGATTTCTTCGTGGGATTCCTTCCCGACTGGGTGTCTTTGTGGGGTTCCTTCCCGATTTGATGTTGAATCAACTTATTGACTCGAGTTCGTATGATAGTGATGACCTTAGGCGAATCTGACTTTGTTGTTGTAGTGGTTTTACCACTGGTTGACTGAAATATGACTTGTATTCATCACAAAGAGTTTTGAATACCCACATTGTGGTGGTAACTTGAGTGGCTTGAGTGTTGAAGAAGCTTTTATGCTTTGGCTTCACCATGTTTGAATTCTTGAGGTTAATTTGATTCTTTTTCTTGAACTTTATCTTCCTCTGAATTTGAAACTTATTTCCTCAATGATTCTCCTCTCCATAAGGAATTTTGAGGAGACTCTTCCTTTCCTTTGTTTTGAGAAATGATCCTTGTTTATAAGGACACTTGTACTTGTACCATGCTAGGCGCTTCATTTTCAAGTTGTTTGTTGTCATCCAATTTGTGGAAATGACTGCTTCTTTTAACTTGCTTTTCAAAATGTGAGCAGCCGCTGTGGTCTTTGTCCTTATGGCTGAGATGATTTGTCATCTACCCTTGATGGGTTTGAATTTAACGGAGAGCTTGCAGTTGACCCGTTTTTTGACAACTTGATTTCCTGTAGCTTTGTCCTTGATTTCTGTCTTTTGTGCAGAGGTTCCTTTTGACCCATTTTTCCTTTTTTTTTTTTTTTTTTCCTTTTTTAGAAGCAGCCTCTCCATAAAGAATGTCGAGGCAACTTGATTCTGAGATGACTTGAGTAGTGTAGGGATAGCATTGTGACTGTGCAGACCCAACCATAACTTCTTTATTCTGTCGCTTTTAAGCTCAAAATTCAGACACCTCTCTGTCGGAGCATCTTCCATTTCTGGAGAAATCATTCTGGCCCTAACCCCTTGAATCGGCTTTGCCTCGGTACTGTTTGAAGTCTTGCGTACCCTTTGCTGGATCCTTTCCATGATTACCCTTCAAAACTTCCCCTTTGATGGTGCTTCTGCATTGTACTTTTGTATTGAATTTTATTCGTACCTGCACTTGGTTAGTATTGAAAATATGTATGCATGTTTGAAATGAAAATGGGGTTTCACCATTTCGGATGTACTTTTTTTTTTTTTTTTTTTTGTGGCCCCCGCCGTCGGCGGCTGCTGCCGCTGACGTTTTGGCGGCTGCTGCCGCCCTCGTTCGGTGGCAATTTGGCGGCAGCTGCCGCCATCATTCGGCGCATTCTTCTATAAAAACAAGTTTCTTGTTTGGTTTTTCATTCATCCTTCCTTTTCTCTCTTCTTCTTCTTATCTTCAAAGAATGAATCCTTTTTTTACTCACAGCATGCACAGCTGGATTAGGAGTCTCTCCAAAGTCGAAAAGATCAACTTGGGGAGGTACGGTCTCTCTCCTATCGTTACGCTCAGGGGGGTGGTGATCGACTGGAACTTTTTATGGGCCTGCATCAGACTTTGGGATCCTGAGGCCCATGTTTTCCGGTTCGGAGCCATGATGGAGGAGATGTGTCCTCTTTTTGAGGAGTTCTGTGCTATCATAGGGTGCGACCCCAATGCCCCTTTGGTCAGGCATGAAGTCAAGATCGGGTATGTTCGGTCGTTTGAAAACCTGTTTCAGTTCAGCCGACCACAAGCTAGGGCCATGATTGTTGGTGATCAGAAAGCAATTTTGTTGCCCCTGATTGATGAGTTTTCAGGGGTCTGTTCAGATGACCCAGACCGGATGAGGCTAAGGATGCGGGCCTTGGTTTTTTGTTTATTGGCTGGCTTCTTGTTCAACAAGGATCCGGGCTACGGGGATTTGCGACTTTGTCCCATGGTTCGGCAGATGGAGGATATGGGTTGCATAGGTGGTATTGTGCTGGCAGAAACTATCAGGAGCCTCGACAGAGCCGCTTTAGGCTTTGAGGATTGGACGGTTTCTCCTATTATTCTTCAGGTATTTCTTCTTTTTCTATTTCTTATCTTTTCTTCTTTTTAGCCTGTTCCTTTGTAATAGAAAGGATCCATTACTCAGGTTTGGTTGAAGGACCATCTCCAAGTGGTTGCCACTCCTACTTTGCTGCCTTATAACCCTGTCCAGTATCGCATGCGGAGGATCTTGATCACACATCCGTCTGCTGATGCCTGGACCTCATGGCTGATTGAATTGGGTCCAAACGAAATGTTGTGGTTTGTACCTTGGTACGGCATTACCCGCTTTATTCAAGTCAGCTCTCACCATACTCAGGTTTACCTTTTAGGCCTTACCCATTGTACTTGGTACTGCGCTTCGCGCGTTATGAGGCAGATGGGAATAGATCAGACTGTACCGATCATGGATGACTCTTTATCTGATTCCACCATCACTCCGGGAGTTACCCGAGCTGTCCTTAGAGCTTGGGTTAGAGATCATCAGATGGTTAGGCCTTTACCTAATCCTGCTGGTATTCAGACTTCTCCTGAGTATCGGGCCTGGTTCGTGAATGTTGTCTGGCCGGTTGAAAAGCTGAGGAGGAACGCACTGCTGAGTGCACTTGAGGGTTGGACTCAGGCTGACACTGGTGAGGGGGTTAGGATTGATGAGGAGATTGTGTTGACTCCTTGGACAGGCGAGGCTGGAGAGAGTTCAACAGCTAGGGATGACTCGGAGGACGTTGCCCCACGGAGGCGACGGGCCACCTAGACTCTGATAGGCTTTTATTCTTTGGTTTTGAGATGTATTTTTGTTTCATGGATTTTATTTTATTTTTTTTTTGGCTTTTTGCTTGTACTGTTTGGCTTTATTTTTTTTTTATTGGAGTGTTGTTTGACTTTTAAGCTTTCCAAGCACGTTCCAACTTTATTCCTTTAAGCTCTAATTTTTGCCTAAGCTGCCCTTCCGGGTTTTTCAACTTAGCGAGCTACCCATTTTTGCCTAAGCCGCCCTTTCGGGTTTTCGACTTAGCGGGCCCCGACTTTTTGCCTAAGTCGCCCTTTCGGGTTTTCGACTTAGCGGGTTTTTCTTTGTTTTTTTTTTATTATATTATTTTTTTTATTATTTTTTTTGTTTATTTTTTTTATTAGCAAAGAAGAAAGAATGATGAAATGATGATTTTTATTAATGTTTAGACCGTGCCCAATGAGGGCTGCCTACATATCTCCGATATGTAATTTCTTTTTTTTTCGAAGAGAATCAGGTCTAATGTAGTTCATTTTACATTATGCAATGCTTATACAAAATATCTCTTTAACTGATCTAAATTACATGGATTTGCAAATTCTAAACCATCCAAATCAGTTAAAATGACGGCTCCGCCGGACAATACTTTCTTCAACACATAGGGGCCAGCCCAATGAGGACGAAACTTCCCACGTGGATCTTGAATTGGCTGCCTAATTTCCTTCAGAACCAAACAGCCTTCTTCTAGTTTTCGGTCTTTGACCTTCTTATTAAAATGCCGTGCCATTCTTCTTTGGTAGACTTGGGTTTGGTGGATTGCTTTCAACCGCTTTTCATCCATACCCAAAAGTTGCAAATGATAATTCTTCACCCAATCTGCTTCGCTGATCTGACTTTCTTGGATAACCCTTGCTGACTGAACTTCCAGCTCAATAGGCAATACTGCTTCCATACCATATACCAACGAATACGGAGTTGCTCCGGTGGGTGTTCTAATTGAAGTCCTGTATCCCCATAAGGCATTCGGCAACTGTTCATGCCAAGCTTTGTGCTTTTTAGCCGTCTTCTGCAGAATGACTTTTATGGCCTTATTCGCGGCTTCTACAGCTCCATTTGTTTGTGGACGATAGGGCGAGGACTTATGATGTTGAATTCTCGTTTCTTTCAACAAATTAGAAAATTTACTCTGAAAGTGAGACCCATTATCTGTGATGATCTCGAAAGCGTTCCGTACCGACAAAGGATGTTAGTACGAACGAACTGTGCTGCCTTCTTGGCATTTAGAACTGAATAAGAGGCTGCCTCGATCCACTTAGTGAAATAATCTACAGCAACCAGGATGAATTGATGACCGTTATAGGCCTTCGGGTGGATTTTTCCGATCACGTCTATGCCCCAAGTTGCGAAGGGCCATGGAGAAGCAATAGGATTCAAATTGACCGGAGGCTGTTTTTGCAACTTAGCGAAGATTTGACATTTATGGCACTTCTGCGCGTGCCTCACGCAATCTGCAGTCATAGTTGACCAGTAATAACCTAGGTTTGCGATTTTACGAGCCAAGGCTATCCCGTGCATATGCGGGCCAGATTCCCCATTATGTAAGGAACCCATGATGGCTTGAGCTTCTCCCTCGTCCACGCACCTTAGGTGCAGGCCATTCGAACTCCTCTTATACAGAACTCCCCCAGTAAGGCAGTATCCGGATGCTAACTGCCTCAATGTTCGTTGATCAGTCTTGGTAGATCCCTCCGGGTAAGTTTCATTCTGAAGATAAATCTGTATATCCCAGTACCAGGGCTTGTCATCCACCAAATTCATGACATGTGCTGGCTGTTTCTATAGCCGAACAGTGAGAGGTCGAATGACTTGGTCTCCTCCCACGTTGACCATGGAGGCCAGAGTAGCCAGAGCATCAGCGAACTGATTCTTGGCTCGCGGTAAGTAGTGGAAGGATAAATCTTCAAATTGCTGGGCCAATTCGTCCAAACGTTGTAGGTAAGGAACCAAACGCTCTTCTTTAATTTTCCATTTTCTCAAGGCTTGAGAAACTATCAAATTGGAATCCCCGAAAACCTTGAGGACTTTTACTTCTTTTTCTAGGGCTGCTTCTAACCCCTTTATGCAAGCTTCATACTCGGCTTCATTGTTGGTGCAGTTGAAATCTAACTTGACTGCGATTGGGACATATTCTCCACAGGGAGTTTTGAATACGACTCCAATCCCATTTCCATGGTAATTTGAAGCTCCATCGAAGTACATTTCCCAGACTTCACTTTCCAAGTTCAACAAGTCTTCATCAGGAAATTCTACCTCCGACATTTGGTCTTCGACCGGTAATTCTGCTAATTGATCGGCTAAGGCTCCACCTTTCACCGACTTCCGTTGCACAAACTTCAAATCATAAGCTGCGAGTACTGATACCCACTTAGCCATCTTACAATCAAGAACCGGCCTCTCCATAAGGAATTTCAAGGGGTTCGATTCAGAAATAATGCTTGTGGTGTAAGATGAAAGATAGTGCTGTAGCTTTGTACAGGCCCATACTAGAGCCAAACACAGCTTTTCTATCTTATTGTATTTCAATTCGTAGTCTAGCATTCTTTTGCTGAGGTAATACACGGCATTTTCTACCCTTGTATCTTCTGCTTGTTGAGCTAGCATTGCACCCATCGCTTCTTCTGTCACTGATAAGTACAGCAGCAAAGGCTTTCCTAGCCTTGGTGGCTGTAAAACTGGTGGGGATAACAGATACTGTTTGACTTGGTCGAAAGCTTTCTGACAATCCTCATTCCATTTGACGGCCACTCCTTTTCTGAGCAATTTGAAAATCGGTCCACAAGTATCGGCCAATTGGTTGATGAATCGGCCGATGTACTGTAGCCTTCCTAAGAAACCCCGAACTTCTTTTTCCGTCCTTGGTGCTGGCATTCCCAAAATGGCTTTGGCTTTTGAAGGGTCAATCTCTATGCCCCTCTGACCATATGTAGCTCCGAATAGGCATTTTGCCGGGTTGAGCTTCAAATTGTACTTTCGAAGTCTAAGGAAGAACTTCTCAAGTGCGGTTGCATGTTTGTCAGCTGTTTTTGACTTAATGACCATATCGTCGACATACACTTCTACTTCTTTGTGAATCATGTCATGGAAGATGGTCGTTGCCATTCTTTGATAGGTTGCCCCGGCATTTTTGAGCCCAAAAGGCATGACCCTGTAGCAGTAGGTTCCCCATTCCGTGATGAATGCCGTTTTCTCTTTGTCTGGCACATGCATCATTATTTGGTTGTACCCGACAGCAAGATCGGTCAAGGAGACCATCTCGTGTCCCGCCATTCGGTCTACCAACAAGTCGATATGCGGCAGGGGGAAGTCGTCCTTCGGACATGCTCTATTCAAATCCCGATAGTCCACACACATTCTGACTTTGCCATCTTTCTTCGGCACTGGCACAATATTTGCTAACCATGTCGGGTAGGCAATGGGTTCTATGAATCTGTTCTCCAGTTGCTTGGCTACCTCCTCCTTGATTTTCAAGGACCATTCGGTCTTCAGCCTTCTTAGCTTCTGCTTCACTGGCTTAGCCTCGGGATATACTGGAATCTTGTGCACCACTATTGCTGGGTCAATTCCCGTGATGTCACTTGCCTTCCACATGAAACAATCGGCAAACTTCCTCAAGCATTCACTGACCTGTCCCTTGTTCACACAGTCAAATGCAATGTATGTATGTTCATTTTCTTCTTTGCCAATTATTATTTTTTCTTTTTCATTTTTTATTTCATTTATTTCTTTTTCTTTATTTTTGCTTGGAAACGCTTGGAAAGGTAGACACGCGGGGTAGTCAATAATTTGCAAGCCTTTATTGATCATGACAGAATCGTCTTCAAAGATTACATCAAATTTGAAATCTGGATTTTCAAAATCCGACACAGATGACTCAGGAATGGAACTGGACTCTGACTCGGTTTCAGACTCGGGGTCAGACTCAGACTCAATACAAGACTTGATTATAGATTTTGACTCTAGGTTTGACTCGGGAGGGGGTTTATCAGCAGCGCGCTCCTCCTTGACGTACCAATTGGTGAGAGGGCCTTCGTTCGGCTTGATCAGGCTCAGCAGATCTTGGTCCCCATCATTTCCTGTGATAACTGCAATTTCGTCAAGGAGACTAGGTTGCATGAAGTCTTCCACTTCGAGCTCGGTTGTTACCTCTTCGGATAAGTCATTCAAGTCCAGGACACAGGTGTCATTCATTTCTAGGAATAGCTCGAAAGGATCGATCAATTCCTGGTCAGAAATAATAGCATTTACCCCGTGATTTGGTAAGGGATTAGTGCTAATGTTTGACTCACTTCTTGGGATGATTGAACCATCATCTACCAGGTCTTGGATGCGGTTCTTAAGCGTCCAGCACGCTTCAGTCTCGTGGCCATGACCTTGATGATATTCACAGTATTCATTGGTTCGATAGTTTCTTGGTAAAGGGTAGGGTGGCGGCCTTGCTTCCAAGGGCTTGATGTAGTTGGCCTTGACAGCCTCTCGGAAAACCAAAAGGATTGGCATCCCGAGATCAGTATATGTCCTTCTTGACCGATTGCCATTTCTCATATTGCCCACACGTAAAGGATTCGTGGGGGTGATGCTTGCCATTTCATGGACTTTGCCAGCTTGGCTAGGCTTCTCGTATTTTGAGGAACCCGAGTCTTCTTTCAGTTGCCCCATTTGAATTGTAGCAGTGGCAATGAGTGACTGGAAGGTTGGTAAGTATTGGGTTTGTAACTGTTGTTGGTAGACAGGCTGCAGGTTCTTTATGATTATGTCTACCTGTTCTTGTTCAGAAGGCCGGTTGATCATTTGAGCGACCTTGGTCCTTTTCCTCGTAAGGAACGAGGGAAAAGGTTCATTGTTTTTCTGTTCGGTGGTGTCCAGTTTTTTTTCTCATTTTCTGAGCTTCTGGCTCAGAAGTAGACATGTCATCCAGGTTAAGGGTAGGATTTGTCGGTTCTGCGGCAGGTCCTTGATTGGAAACAGCAGGTCCACTTCCCTCACCGGAAGCCCCACTTCCATTACCATTACCCAATTCAGCTATCAGGGCAATCCTTTGGGCAGCCAATGCCTCATTCATTCTGGCCTCCATTCTGGCCTCGAGTTGTTCTATAAGGTTTTTGATGTCAGAAAGTGATGCCATTGGTGCAGTTGAGATTGGTGAGGTCGGTGATAGCACAGTAGGTGTGGTTGGCACTAATGTTGGCACTTGAACAGGGGGTACCTATAAGTATGAGGGTAACTGGATTAAGGGTATAGTAGTATCAGGGTAGCTGATATGAGAGAGAATGACTCTTTGTCCAACTGTGCATGACTGACAAACAGAAGGATATTTTTGTGTCCCTCCACTCTCTTCTCTCCTTTTTTTTTTTTTTTAATGCTTATGGTATGTCATGAATGCGCACAACAACACGTCATAATTTATTTTAATGAGATGATTCGTACCATTGGGTGCATATAGTCCTAAAGGATAGGTTCTATAGGCTATGACACAAATAGAGAATCGGCTTATTAAGGGACCCTTGAACCTTGAGTATGGATATACCTAACCACATGTGAAACAAGGAGTTTCGCGTGGGTCCAACGGTACGCATACCCATGTGCCACCTCCAAAAGGATTAGAGATGGTTTGCGGTAACAGGGAGGACGCTTTGGCTGTCCGTCGGCATAATCAAAGAGACCTGCCGATCAGCGCTACTTGCTATCCAGACTCAGAAGTTTGAACAGAAGAGAAGAAATTCATTTGAAGTTCATTTTTTATGCAATGGAGAAAAAGATTCTCAATCGTGCAAATAAATCAACAAGTTTTAATGTCTTAATTAAATTTTTCAATTAAGTTCAAATTTCCTCATCAAGTATTCTTAAAGAAAGAACACTTGATTCGTGATAGGATACCCTGCAAAACAAAGCATTGTAAAATAATACCCTAAAGAAGGGCGGGTTAGTTTACACAACAATCGTAGTCCGCTTTATGCAAAATGATTACATAAATCCCCAGCAGAGTCGCCAAACTGTGTACCCCTCCCCAAAATATCACCGGCATATGAATGCATGTGACTAAAGGAAGAAATGCACGTGAGTGTGTGAGTCGCCACCTTGTTTAATTATTTTAGGGTAAACTAGGAAAAAACCCTAAGTGACTCCATTTTTAATTAACCTAGTTACTAGATTAATTATCCCAATGTTTAAGGCACAGTCTGCGAACCCGAGGTGGATCCCGAGACTATGTCATGCTGATGAACTAACCGATGGATGAATGCTTTGCAAGGTGAATGATGGATTAATGAAATGTTTGTGTGATTTTGACTTGCCGCCCGGGGTGAAATCCCGAACGTGCCTACGTACTTCCGTTTGAATGGAAGATCAAAGTCAACGTAGTTCGATAGGCCTCTTTTAGAGGGCTTTGAATGGTATGCTTAATGCATGGGTGTGTGTATGCTTTGTGCACGTTGTTAAGGCATTTTGCCAAAAATATCAATTTTAAGCGATTTGTCGCTAAAATGGTTGATTTTACGGTTTTAAACCGAAAATGATTGATTTTAAGGCATTTTGCCAAAAATGTCGGTTTTAAGCGATTTGTCGCTAAAATGGTTGATTTTACGGTTTTAAACCGAAAATGATTGATTTTAAGGCATTTTGCCAAAATGTTGATTTTAAGCGATTTGTCGCTAAAATGGTTGATTTTACGGTTTTAAACCGAAAATGATTGATTTTAAGGCATTTTGCCAAAAATGTCGATTTTAAGCGATTTGTCGCTAAAATGGTTGATTTTACGGTTTTAAACCGAAAATGATTGATTTTAAGGCATTTTGCCAAAAATGTCGATTTTAAGCGATTTGTCGCTAAAATGGTTGATTTTACGGTTTTAAACCGAAAATGATTGATTTTAAGGCATTTTGCCAAAAATGTCGATTTTAAGCGATTTGTCGCTAAAATGGTTGATTTTATGACTTTTAGTCGAAAGTGTTGATTTTAAGGCGTTTCGCCAAAATGGTTCGATTTTACGACTTTTGGCCGTAAAAAGTTTGATTTTTTGATTAAGCGGATATTTAGTTGACGTGCATGCTTTTTATGCAGTTATAGAATGATTGAGAGTAGAAGAGAAGCATGCATGAAGTGCTAAAATTAAATAGGCGGAATTTTATTTACGTACCTGATTTAATCGTCGGCCACTTCTTAACTCCAGATTAAGCTCCTCGTTTAGGTATATTAATTAATTTTTAATTTTTGTTTAATTTTAGTGACCAAATATCACAATAAAAGTGCAATAAAAATTAAATTAAAATGCAAAAAAAGCGGTAAAGAAGACGCAAGGAGCGTGAGAGAGAGAGGGTTTCGTCCGTCAATACAGACAAGAGGTGTACCAAAAAACAGCCTGAAAATGGCCTATTTATAGGCCATTTTCGGGTCCCGGGCGGTGGCTGCCGCCGTGCATGGCGGTAGCCACCGCCAGAAAATCTGGGCGGTAGCTGCCGCCCAGGCTCGGCGGTAGCTACCGCCCTGTCGGTGGGGCAACAGGCCCCGCCCGCGCAGGGCGAGAGGCCTCGCCCGCGCGCGGCGCGGGAGGCCTCGCCCGCGCGGGGCGAGAGGCCTCGCCCGCGCTGGGCGCCAGGCCCCGCCCGCGCTTGGCGTGGGCTGGCGCCGCCGTGGCCGGTGTGGCCACCGTGCCTCGCTTCGGGAGCCTTTTTGGGAGTTTCGGACTTCCGAAAAATATTCCGGGACCTGTTCCGCGATCCTCGTAAAATTCCGGACGTTTCAAGTACCATATTGACATATTTCCGGTGAACTTCCGAAATGGCCTCCGGTCCGGCCGAACTGTTTGCAGTCCGGGAAAATTGGCTCTTTGAGCCTTGTGAGTCAAATTTACTGTAGCAAATGCACTGTAGCACAATTAAATTTGCTGTAGCAAATTCATTGTAGCACAGTCAAATTTACTGTAGCAAAGTCAACCAACAGGCTTTTTGAGCCTCAAAATTTGAGTATTCACACTCATCATGGAAGTAACATGCAAGTTTCAATAATATGTATTTCGACATCAACACAACACTCATACCATATCAAAAGCCAATGGTCTTACTTTGGAGGCATACATGTCAAAGAGGTAAAATTGCAAGGAGGAAGATAAAGCATAAAGTGTATTTTCAAAAGCTAAGGCTTAGGTTTTAGTGTTAAACCTAAGGCATGAGTCTAAGTTAAATCCTAAAGCATATGTCTAAGTCATGCATTTAAATCTAAGAATATGATTAAATTTCTAAACCTAAGTATGTAATTAAAGGCTAAGCACATAATTAGGCATTAAGCATTTATTTAAAAGCTAACCTAAGTGTGGCACATAATTAATATTAACCTAAGCATCACATAAATTAATTAAATTATAACATATACATGGCATTAATTAATTAAATTCTAACCTAAATATCACATATTTAATTAATTCTAACCTAATTAAGCATAAAGAAAAGTAGGGTCTACCTCCTGAAGTGTGCCTTGTCGGATCGGAGCACATTATAGTTCTTATGCTATGCATTAGGGTAGCATCAAGATCTATCAAGATTTGAAGATACATTATTGGTGGCTAGCTATAAAGAGGAGTGTAGATGACTTTATTACAAAGTGTTTAACTTACCAACAAGTGAAAGCCAAATATCAAGGGTCATCATGTCTTTGATAGGAAATCAGATATACACAGCGGAAACTACCTTAGAATAGAAACAAAAAATACAGGCAAACAATATATACAAATATAGGATTAAATCCCATTAACCTCTTGTAGCGCAGAATCGCTCATTGGTCTTCTCCTTTTCTTTTTTTTTTTTCTCAAACTACCTGAGCTCTTCTATTGTGTGACCTCTGTTCAACCAGTGATCTGAATCTATGTGGGCAAATTATTTTCTGTGTAGAGAGGAAGAGAGAAGAAAAAAAAATAAAAATGTGTATTTTTTGATAGAAAAATATCCGTTTAAAAGACTTCACCTCCTTGTATCACGTGAACAGAATGATTGATATGACTTATTGTTCTGTTCTATAAATGATAACTCAAGATTTAAAATAAACAGATTTTATTATTTTTAATTAAAAAATAAATAAAATCTGTTCTTTTATTTTAAATAATATCCACACATCGAGCTCTATTAACATAGGCACAACAGAGACCACATTAATAAAATTAAATAAGGCTACAAATCATAATAAGCTTCCTTACAAAGCTAGCAAATCCTTATTATAATTAGTTATGAATTATTCTACTAAAAATTTATAATTGAACTCCTTATTAATTTCGAATTTTCAAAATATAAATATTTATAAAACTCCCAATGTTAATATTATAGATGCTTGCCAATTAAATTAAATTATTGACAATTTATTTAATTAGCATTTTGAGACTGTCACTTAACTTATTTTATGTGTCAAATTCAAAGATCCACCTACATGGTTTACACAATGAAACCTTATAAGCTTACTTAAGGGGCATCATCATTTTATATATCGAGACATGGATTCTACATTAATTAATATTTTATAAATGCACACTGTCTGTGTCTAATTCACCAAGTCTATTGTTTAAGAAATTGAACTTACTTTTTAATGAATTAAAACAAAAAGACAATATACATTTGATCATACTAATTGAATCAAGATTAAGAGAATAAATACTATTTCTAATGTCCTAGAAAATTTTATTTTATGAAGTCAGTATAAAAATAATATTCTCTACTCGGTCCATTTCAATATATACAAAATGCACTAGCACAAAGAAGTTGAAATTCTACCATTTCTATAATAAAGATAAATTATATTTAATATTGTGCTATGATCATACTAATGGTGTGTCAATTCTATTTTAAATTGTGAATAAAACTTTATATCTTATATAGACTGACGATTTAATCTTCTATGTATAAGTCAAACTCTATACATTAAATCATCTCTAAATATAAGATAAATAACAATTTATCATCATAAAACTATCAATAATTTATCGAATGGAAAACTCAGTCTCAATGAGATAAACTATTATTTGAGAATAATTCTTCATAAAATTATACTATTACAATTTGCATGATAATATATATCTATCAGTTTTCTACATCCTTTTCCTATTCCTGAGTGGAAATTAGATAGGATCACCATGCTCTTTGTCATTGGATTGCCTCTCACATTGAAGAAGAAGGATGCCATATGAGTGATTGTGTATACGTTGACTAAATTGGCTCATTTTTCACCTTTGAGAGCTTATTACACTCTTGAGAAGTAGTTATATATCGATGGGATAGTGAGGTTGCATGGTGTGCCTATCTCCATCATATCTAATAGAGATCCGAGGTTCACATCTAGATGTTTGCTAAAACTATATTAAGCTTTAGGTACTAAGTTGAGTTTCAACATGGCTTACCATCCTTAGACAGATAGTCAATCTGAAAGAGTGAGTTCACGTACTTGAAGATATGGTCAGGAGTTGTATTATAGAGTTTGAAGGGAGTTGGGAGAGATATATTTGCCTCATAGATTTTGCTTACAATAATAGCTACCTTCGAGCATTAAGATGACACAATTTGAGGCTTTATATGGGAGAAGATGTCGGGCACCACTATGTTGGACATTGTAACATCCCTTCTCGGTCCACCCATTAGCCCAAATGAACCGAGCCGAGACGATATAATCTAGTTGAACCTGTGTCCTGTCATGCTGATATCATCCTGTATACTAAATATTATGTCATGTTTTTTTTTTATATAAATAAATTGGAAAAATCCTACATAAAACTAAGCTCGGCAAACATCACTCCCAATTAAACTCCAAACTTCCAACATCTCCAAATAATCATCAGAACACAATAACACTGTTATATTTTCATAACCGTATAAATCCTCAATAGCATTTAATATCCATCCAATAATTGCATTCATTATATATATCAAGTCTTAGTGAACTATTTTAAAATATTTCATAATCAATCATTTAATAAGTATTATTCTTCTCTTCAAATACTTACGCCAAAATAATTACATGCTTCAATTATATTTCCAATAACATAATCTCTAAAAACGTAGTAATTATACATGCCATAATTCTTAATTATATAAAGCTCAATCTACTACTACCAAAGTAGTCACTTCTGCTTTGATATTACTCTTCACATCTTCAAGTAGCAAGCACGATCTTCAACCTACGCATGATAAAAATCAACGCGCCGAGTATAAACTCAGTGGTGCTCATAATTCACATACTTACCAAAGTTGCGATGGCAACATACTTAAAATACAAATTTCATAAAATCATTGATAATCATAGAATCATTAAATTTCAACATAAATTTGCATTTATAGCAAAGAAATATCAAATAATCGTATAATTAATAACATACATAATTTAGTTCTAATTATACCAGAAATCCTTTACATAACCATTTAATCACACATAGCATTATACTTTCATGATCTTACCTTATGTTCCTTATACTGTATGAATTAAATAAATAAACATGTAAGCCTTATGCTGTATGAATTAAATAAATAAATATGTAAGCACACATATCATTATACTTTCATTATCTTACTTGCTGTTCATTATGCTATATGACTTATGTAATTTTTAGTCAACATCGTATAAGTTATAAATAATAAAATCTCATAACTGTATGGCTCCATAAGGTTATAGTGAAACCTCAGTGATAAGCAGAACTGTATGAAACTGGATGAATACTGTATGAAACTGGATGAATACTGTATGGCTGGGCTGCTATGGCCCATATATAATCATATCCACTCAACGGCCTGTAGCCCGAGTAACAAACTGTATGGGGTGCAGATTGCTATCCTATGTCACGACATAGTCTTATCTATGTGGTTTCTACTTAACCTCAATGGAGCATATTATCTGTATGTCATTAATATAATAAACATATTAACTTATTCATAAATGCATAAACCATATTTGTACCTGTATGCTGTCTAATTCTGTATGTTGCTAATCTATTTCATGCTTTAAAAGGATGTCATAGACAATTATCAGTAATATCTAATGAGTAATAATGCAAACAATTAATCACTTGTAAAGGAACTTGCATGGAAATAATTTGACTGTTGCACCCGCGACGCAACTCTTACTAATCTTTATGTAACTTAATTTATACCAATCAGATTAAGAAAATTCTTAATTTTAATTTAAGTTAACTCAGAAGGTTAAATTCCGTAAAAATCTTAGACCGAATGAATCTACACATGTATCCCAACATCATTTCTAATGTAGCCTTGAAATTTGCCAGGGCAGCCTGTACATGGTTCACAAATTCTAGCATAACTCTTTCTTCAGAAGTCCAATTTAGATCATTCTAACTTCTATGGTTAGATAACACATTAGAGTACAAATATGTCTTCTATCACATCTCTTAAATATGTAGGTAAAGTAGTCAAATATTGAGCTAAAGTAGCAACTTCTAGTCTGCCCAGCTTTTGGTTTCCAGCCTACACAGTTTATACCATTTTGGTCATATCTTTTAATTTATAAGTCCAATTTAGATGATTTCCAAGCTTATGCACTAACTCTTTTATACCACTTCCTAATTCCATCATTTTTGTTTCTCAAACCTATGATTCAAGACATAGAAAATATTCAGCATTAAATAAACTTTGACCTTTGCTGAGTGTTTAAGACATAAATTGAGTTATAGGGATTCAAAGTGAATGAAATTAGATTCATTAGAAATCTAAGACAAAATGATACAAAGTTTATGAAGGGATCACAGCCCAGATCAATGTGTAAGATGGTAAACAAAGACCAAGAACACAGACCAACAGTCTAGACCTGATTCAGCAGAACCAAGTCAACTGTTTGTTGCATTTCTACTTATCCAAACACTAAAACTAAACCAATCCAAAACTAGAGAAGTCTCAAGACACAGGGTAACTGTAATATCCCCGAAAAAAAAAAAAAGGAAAACTTAGAATAATGGGAAACACTATATATTGAGGATATTAATATTAATTAAATGAAACATTAATTGATATTTGCAAATCAATGTGAAAGCTTAAAGGAAATCAAAAATGAGTTAAAAGATGAATGACTTCTCGGTAAAGCACGATTTTACCCGAAAAGCCTGAAAAACGGTAATTTCCGTACGATTTTTACCAAGTGGAGTTTAGAATATTAAATACACTTGGTTTATACCTAATAGGACTAAAGTAAAATGATTAAAAAGATTAGAGTGCCAAAGGATGAAGGGAAAACAAAAGGGAGGATTATAGTGCAATTTGCATTTAAAGGACATGGAAGGAATTTTTAATAAAGTTTATTATATAATTTTATTGAAGAAGAGGAAAGAACCATGACACTTCACTCATTGTTGCAGGCCAAACCGTTCAAGAAGAGAGGAGGAGGATTTTGAGTCAAAACCAAGCAAAAAGAAGGTGAAAATCAAAGAATTTTCAAGTATTTCTTAAGAAACATGAAGACCTTAGAATATATTCTTGCCATTATAGTTGTCAAAATGGGCACTCAAATCAGTGATGCATGTGGCCCGTTATAACAGAGTCAGTTTGGGTGTTTTAGCCATAAGTGGAGCTATATATATCCAAATTGAACACAAGAGGATGGGTTGGAAAGCTAAGAAGTAGATCTACAACTTTTATGAAGAACTCAGACACAAATGGAAAATAAAAAGGATCGAAACATAGTCTTTAATCACACCCAATAACACTTTTTCCCAATTTCAGCTTACTTAAATCATATACAAGGCAAAGATTTCTTCCACATACTAAGTACTCATCAAATATCTTAAGAGCATAAACCAACAAAGGATAACAAGAAAACTTGAGGCCTTATTCATCAATAGGTTCTGCCACTCTTGGAAGATGAAGAAGAAAATGTTTTCCTCATCAATTCAACATATAGGCATGCTTAGAAATCTCTCAAGAACACATTTATACCACCAAAATTCAATAATCAAATCATTTCATATAAAATTCCCAATTTTCACAAAATAGTATCAACTTCACAAAATCAACAATTTAAACAAGGTAAGAGTGTTTATGAACACTTACCTCAAAATCATGCTTGGAACACCCCAAAAATCACCAAATCATACTTGAGTCTTGCATTTAGCTGTGAACCCCTCCCCCAAAAGTATAGCATATAGTGAATATGACTAAGGACAGAAATGCACGTGAATGTGTGAGTCGCCACCTTGTTTAATTATTTTAGGGTAAACTAGGAAAAAACCCTAAGTTGACTCCAATTTTAATTAACCTACTTACTAGATTAATTATCCCAATGTTTAAGGCACAATCTACGAACCCGAGGTGGATCCCGAGACTATGTCATGCTGATTAACTAACCAATGAATGAATGCTTTGCAAGGTAAGTGATGTAATTGGACCAATGAAAATGTTTAAAGGATTTCGACTTGCTGCTCGGGGTTAAATCCCAAACGTGCCTACGTACTTCCGTTTGAATGGAAGATCAAAGTCGACGTAGTTCGATAGGTGTGAATACTCAAATTTTAAGGCTCAAAAAAAGCCAGTTTTCTCGGCCGCGGCCGCCCTTAAAGGCAGCGGTAGCCGCTATCGTCTATGAATACCTCAATTTTGAGGCTCAAAGAGCCAATTTTTCCATACTGCAAACAGTCCGGCCGGACCGGAGGTCATTCAGAAAGTTCACCGGAAGTGTGCCAATATGGTACTTGAAACGTCCGAAAAATTACGAGGATAACGGAACTGGTCCCGGAATATTTTTTGGAGGTCCAAAACTCCCGGAAAAGCCTCCGGAATGAAAAAAAAAGAAGAGAAAAAGAGAAAGGCACGCATGCCCACCCTCGAGGGTGGGCATGCCCACCCAGCTAGGGCGGGCACGCCCGCCCAGCTAGGGCGGGCATGCCCGCCCAGTCTAGGCGGCCATGCCCGCCCAGTCTAGGCGGGCATGCCCACCCTCAAGGGCGGGCACGCCCGCCCAGCTAGGGCGGCCATGCCCGCCCCGTCTAGGCGGGCACACCCGCCCAGCTTGGGCGGCCATGCCCGCCCAGCGTGGGCGGACACGCCCGCCCAGCCCAGGCGGTCATGCCCGCCCTAGAGGGCGGGCAGACGCGCCCAGGGGCGCATTTTTCCTATAAAAAACATCCCCGGGGCTCCGTTTTGACACACAGTCTGTGTTGACGGACCTCTCTTCTCCCTTTACGCTCTTTGCGATTCTTTTATCGCTTTCTGCATTCTTTATTTTATTTTATTTTATTTTATTCTGCTTTCCTTTTTTCTTGCTTTACTAAGTGGCCATTAAAATTCCATTTTAATTAATATTTCCCTTAACGAGGAGCTTAACCTGGAGTTAAGAAGCGGTCGGAGATTAAATCAGGTACATAAATTAGACTACGCTTATTTAATTTTAGCACTTCATGCATGCTTCTTTTCTACTCCTCTTAACTCTATAACTGCATGAATGCATCCATATCATCCACTAGGCAAATAAATTGCCTCAATCAAATAAAGATTAAGCTTAAATGCCCGATTAATTAATAATCGTGGTATTAAAGCGTAAATCTGACATTATTGGCTAAAGAAGCCTAGTTAATCAATAACTATGGTGAAATTGCCTTTATTTCAAACAGTTCTTGGCCTAAGTCCAGTTAATCAATGATTGTGACTAAAAGGTCCTACTTAAACACGTTTTTTTTTATGGCAATAAATTGCCTATATTTCAATTTAATTAATCACTTTAGGCAAACAAATTGCTTATAAGTGAAAAGTTAATCTTTTATAGCGACAAATCGCTTAAATCAATAATTTGGATAAAAGCCTTTAAATAATCACTTTAAGCAAATAAATTGCTTATAAGTGAAAATTAATCTCTTTTATAGCGACAAATCGCTTAAATCAATTTCTTTTGGCTAAAAGCCTTGAATCAACCTTTGGCAACAATTGCCTAAATCAATTCATTTTGGCTAAAAAGCCTTAAATCATTCAATTTTGGCGACAATCGCCTAAACAATCAATCTCTTGGCAATAATAAGCCCAATTAATCTTTGGCAAGCAAATAAGCCCAACTTATCTTTTGGCAAGAATAAGCCCAAATCCTTTCTTTTGGCAAAAGCCTCAAATCAACATTTTGGCACCAAGTGCCTGAAACAATCAATTCTTTGGCAAAATGCCTAAACAAAAATGCACAAAGCATACACACACTCATGCATCAAGCATCCCATCTAAAGCCCTCTAGAAGAGGCCTACCGAACTACGTTGACTTTGATCTTCCATTCAAACGGAAGTACGTAGGCACGTTCGGGATTTCACCCCGGGTGGCAAGTCAAAATCATCATAAACATTTTCATTGGTCCAAATTACCTTGCAAAGCATTCATTCATGGTTAGTTCATCAGCATGACATAGTCTCGGGATCCACCTCGGGTTCGAAGACCATGCCTTAAACATTGGGATAATTAATCTATCATTTAGGTTAATTAAAATTGGAGTCACTTAGGGTTTTTTCCTAGTTTGCCCTGAAATAATTAAACAAGGTGGCGACTCACACATCACGTGCATTTCTTCCTTAGTCACATGCAATCATATGCATATGATATTTTGGGGTAGGGGTTCACAGTTTGGCGACTCTGCTGGGGACTTATGCAATCTTTTTGCATAAAGAGGACTACAATTGTTGTGTAAACTAACCTGCCCTTCTTTAGGGTATTATTTACTATGCTTTGTTTTGCAGGGTACCCTAACAGAAAAAATCCAGTATTCTTTCTTTAAGAATACGGGATAAGGAGAATTTGAACTTGATTGTACAACTAAATTAAAACATTTTTAATTTGTTGATTTGCACGATTGAGAATCTTTTTCTCCATTGCACAAAAAATGAATTTCAAATGAATTTCTTCTCTCTCTGTTCAAACTTCTGAGTCTGGATAGCAAGTAGCGCTGATCGGCAGGTCTCTTTGATTATGTCGACGGACAGCCAAAGCGTCCTCCCTGTTACCGCAAACCATCCCTAATCCTTTTGGGGGTGGCCCATGAGTATGCGTACCGTTGGACCCACGCGAAACTCCTTGTTTCACATGTGGTTAGGTATATCCATACTCAAGGTTCAAGGGTCCCTTATAAGCCAATTCTCTATTTGTATCATAGCCTATAGAACCTATCCTTTAGGACTGTATGCGCCCAATGATGCTGAATCATTCCATTAAAAATGAATTATGTTGTGATGTTGTGCGCATTCACGCATTCATCCCATACTTCACAAAAAAAAAACATTTCATTTCAAAAGCTGAAAAATCACATTTTTGGTCCCTGAGACCTGAAAAATTACATTTTGGCCCCGAAAGCCCAAAAATTCTCATTTTGGCCCCTAAGGCCCAAAAATTCTCAATTTGGCCCCTAAGGCCCAAAAAATTCTCAATTTGGCCCCGAAGGCCCAAAAAATTCTCAATTGGGCCCCGAAGGCCCAAAAATTCTCAATTTGGCCCCTGAGGCCCAAAAATTCCCAATTTGGCCACAGAGGCCCAAAAATTCACAATTTGGCCCTTAAGGCCCAAAAATTCTCAATTTGGCCACAGAGGCCCAAAAATTCACAATTTGGACCCTAAGGCCCAAAAATTCTCAATTTGGCCCCTGAGGCCCAAAAATTTCCAATTTGGCCACAGAGGCCCAAAAATTCTCAATTTGGCTCTTAAGGCCTAGAAGTTCACATTCTTGGCCACAGAGGCCCAAAAATTCCCAATTTGGCCTAAGGCCCAAAAAATTCACATTTTGGCCCCTAAGGCCCAATTTTTTTTTTTTTTCTTTTCTTGAGAACTTAGGGCCTTTCGAAAAGTCGAGGTGTCCAGCCCTAAGCACTCCACCTTACATATCACACCCCATTGGGTCCTACCCTTGGTGTCCTAGCATACCAACACTACCCTACCTCACATAACCTATGAAAACACCTTATATAGGATAGTCTAATCATTTTGACTATGTCCTTTTACAGGTACCCCTCCAAAGATCACCTGTACCCGAAACACCAACTGAGCTCTCACCCACAAGTCCAACAACCCCGACTGCACCAATGGCATCACTCACTGACATCCAAAACCTCATCGAACAACTGGAAGCCAGAATGGAGGCTAGAATGAATGAGGCATTGGCTGCCCAGAGGACTGTCCTAATAGCTGAACTAGGCGGTGGTAATGGAAATGGGGCTTCCGCCGGGGGAAGTGGACCTACTACCTCTAATCAGGGTCCTGCTGCTGAACCAACAAGCCCTGCCCTTAACCTGGATGACATGCCCTCCAGAACTGCTTCTGAGCTGGAAGCTCAGAAAATGAGAGAAAAACTAGAACTCCTGGAAAGGTCTATTACTGCTCTTAAGACACACAAGGAAGTAGTGGACATGGACTCCTTGTCCTTGTTCCCTGAAGCAAGACTGCCCACGAAGTTCAAAATGCCCAACATGGACAAGTTTGATGGAACCACTTGTCCCAAAACGCACCTGAAAATGTATGTGGGTGCCCTCAACCCGTTTGGCCTGAACAGCGAGCTCCTTGCTCAGTTGTTTCAACAATCACTCACTGGTGCTGCTTTGAGATGGTTTGTCAGCCTAGACCGGTCTAAAATGAAGACCTGGGAAGACATCTGTAATGCATTTAATATGCAATACCATTATAATATCGAAGTGGATGTTACCCGGAGTGAGCTGGAAACCACTAGACAAAAGAAAAACGAGCCCTTCTCCTCGTTCCTTTCGAGGTGGAGAGCCAAAGTTGCTCAAATGATCAACCGACCCTCTGAACAAGAACAAGTTGACATAATAATCAAGAATTTACTGCCTGTCTACCAGTCACAGCTTCAAACACAGTACTTGCCTACGTTCCAATCGCTCATTGCGACTGCAACTAAGGTGGAAGACTTAATCCAGTTGGGTCAACTCAAAGAATACTCATACAAGAAGCAGAATCATGCTGGGTCCAGTGAGACAAATGAAATAGCAAGTATAATCCCCACGAATCCTTTACGTGTTGGGAATTTGGGAAGCAATCAGCCAAAGAGGCAATATACTGATCTCGGCATGCCAATCCTTTTGGTGTTCCGAGAAGCAGTGAAAGCAAATTTACTGAAGCCCTTGGAAGCAAGGCCATTACCAAACCCCCTGCCCCGGAATTTCAAAGCCAATGAATACTGTGAGTACCATCAAGGACATGGGCATAAGACCGAATCATGTTGGACTTTGAAAAACCGTCTACAAGACTTGGTTGACAATGGGTCCATCATCCCCAAGAGCAAGCTGAATATCAACCAATCCCTTGCCTAACCATGGGATTAATGCAAAAAAAATTGCTGAACAAGAATCATTCGATCCTTTCGAACTTTTCTTAGAAATGAATGAAGTTTGTGTCTGAGAAGGTTGAGATCAAACCTCCAAAAGAACAAAGGAATTGTTCAAGACCAACAACAACATGTCTGATCGATTTAAGCATCGAGAAGAACAAAGTCACTTCAGTCAATCCAATCCTAGTCCATCACAGTTTACCTGGAGTCTATCTTTTAGGGTCTAGTCTTTTCTTTTCATTTTCATTTCCATTCAAGTTTTCATTTGTAAATCTAAGTGTCTTTTGTACACAAATGTTGTTTTATCAATAAAAAGGGAGCAGTTTACGTTCCAAACCATGTTTATACTCTTTCCTTTCCTGTGAAAGCAAAAAAAATCGAAAAAATAATAAAAAATGATGATAAAAAAAAAGAGATAATAAAAATTGGCAAAGAAAAATGCATTCATCCTTTCATTTGCTCTGCATCAATCAAAGCTGGGGGCATCCTAAGAAGCACCGTCAAAAGGGAAGTTTTGAAGGGTAATCATGGAAAGGATCCAGCAAAGGGTACACAAGACTTCAAACAGTACCGAGGCAAAGCCGATTGAAGGGGTTAAGGCCAGAATGGTTTCTCCGAAAACCCAGGAATGGAAGATGCTCCGACAGAGAGGTGTCTGAATTTTGAGCTTAAAAGCGACAAAATAAAGAAGTTATTGGATTGGGTCTGCACGAAGTCGCAATGCAATCCATACACTACTCAAGTCATCTCAGAATCAAGTTGCCTCGAAATTCTTTATGGAGAGGCTGCTTCTAAACAAGCAAAAGAAAAAAATGGGTCAAAGGAACTTCTGCGTAAAAGAAAGAAATCAAGGACAAAGCTACAGGAAATCAAGTTGTCAAAAACGGGTCAACTGCAAGCTCTCCGTTAAATTCAAGCCCATCAAGGGTAGATGACAAATCATTTCAGCCATAAGGACAAAGACCAAGCGGCTGCTCACATTTTGAAAAAGCAAGTTAAAAGAAGCAGTCATTTCCACAAATTGGATGACAACAAACACCTTGAAAATCAAGCGCCAAGCATGGCACAAGTACAAGTGTCCTTATAAACAAGGATCATTTCTCAAGGAAGAGTCTCCTCAAAATTCCTTATGGAGAGGAGAACCATTGAGGAATAAGTTTCAAATTCAGAGTAAGATAAAGTTCAAGAAAATGAATCAAATTAACCTCAAGAATTCAAACATGGCGAAACCACAAACTCAAAGCATAAAAGCTTCTTCAACACTCAAGCCACTCAAGTTACCACCACAATGTGGGTATTCAAAACTCTTTGTGATGAATACAAGTCATATTTCAGTCAACCAGTGGTAAAACCACTACAACAACAAAGTCAGATTCGCCTAGAGCTCGAGTCAATAAGTTGATTCAACATCATCAAAGCCGGGAATGAATCCCGTAAAGACATCCAGCCGGGAATGAATCTCGCAAAGACATCAAGCCGGGAAGGAATCCCGCGAAGAAATCAAGTTAGAAATGAATTCTGCATCAACATCAAGTCGGGAAGGAATCCCGCAAAGACATCAAGCCAAGAAGGAATCCCGCGAAGAAATCAAGTCAGAAATGAATTCTGCATCAACATCAAGTCGGGAAGGAATCCCGCGAAGAAATCAAGCCGGGAAGAAATCCCGCGAAGAAATCAAGTCAGAAATAAATTCTGTATTAATATCAAGTCGGGAAAGAATCCCGAAGAAATCAAATCGGAAATGAATTCCACAATCAGCATTAAGTCGGAATTGGCTTTTGCCCCAACAGCAAGTCGGAAATAAATTCCACACCGAGACGGAAAGGAATTCCGCACTAACATCAAGTCGGAGATGAAATTCGCACCAGCCGAGGACGAAGTTCACATCCCGGAAGGAACTACGAAAGACCTGATTCTCCCCATCCCCCGAAGAGTTCTTGGAGATACGTAGGCAGCCACAAAGGCGCGGTCACAAACATAAGTCCGCATCATAAAAAGCATTTTCTCTTTGCCAATATAAAATAAAATATATAATAAAAATAGTAAAAAAAAAAAAGAGAAGAAAAGAAAAATAAAAGCTGGAGTTGAAAACCCGAAAGGGCGGCTTCAGGCAAGAATTGAGCCCGCTAGGCTGAAAACCCGAAAGGGCGGTCTAGGCAAAAGTTAGGGCAAAGAACCTGCTAGAGTCGAAAACTCGAAAGGGCGGCTACTAGGCAAAAGTTAAGGCCAAAAAACAAAAAAAAATTAAAAAAAAGAAAAAGAAAAAAAGTGCTTTCATGAATTCTTTTAGAGAGTCAATTTTTTTGTAGGACAAACAGCAAAGTGTGTCCTTAAATCATTTTTCCAGGGATCACTGAGTTTCCTTCGAGTCAAAATCCACTACAAGACAAAATTTGAGTCTCTAAATCGAGTCTCCAATGGGTCTCTGAAATCAAGTCTCCATCACCAGTGGTCATTCCACAACGAGTCACAAAAATCGAGTCATTCTCAAAAGTTCGTTTTGAAAGAGTTACTCTTTGAGTCATTCCTCTAAAAAAAAAAAGAGAGAGAGGAAAATGTCAATTCAATCCCCGGGATTTCCAAAACAATCCCTAAAAAAAAAAAATGTCAAACATAATCATTGAGAGGTAATTCTTTAATACCTCATCTCCACTCGGACCATCGTTTCTTCGATCCTTTTCAGACGAGCGATGTCATCCACATTGTCCATTTCCTCAGTGGCCTTGTTCTCCTTGATTCCTCAATCGATTGGACAAGTACAACACCAATGTTTTGAAATATTCCATGGTCAGCACCATTCTGGGGGGGCAAGAAGTGATAAGAACCTTCACCATTCTCCCATCACAGAAGTAATCACGGAATTTTTAGTCTTTCATTCCAGCTAATAAGGGCATCAATTCTCTCAAGCAGGGGGCAAAATCCTCCAAGTCGGATTCAGGGGAAGTGTTATAAAAAAAAAACATACACAACCCAGGGTGGAACCCAACCATCGTCAATCTCTTTTACACAAACCCAGGGTAGAACCCGATTAATGGTTAACCTTTTGTTTTACATCAAACCTAGGGTGAAACCCTAACCAATAACCAACCATTTTTTCATCCAAAACCAAGCCATTTGATCATTTCAACTTTAGGTGGACCCTTGGTTCTCAAAGAAAAAAAACAAACATAAAACAAATCTCTTTTCAAGCCCTCATTAAGAGGCAAAATCTCTTTTCAAGCCCTCATCAAGAGGCAAAACATCTTTTCAAGCCCTCTAAGAGGCAAAATCTCTCTTCTCAAGCCCTCATTAAGAGGCAAAACATCTTTTCAAAGTCCTCTAAGAGGCAAGATCTCTTTTCAAGCCCTCATTAAGAGGCAAAACATCTTTTCAAGACCTCTAAGAGGCAAAATCTCTTTCCAAGCCCTCATTAAGGGGAAAACATCTTTTCAAGTCCTCTAAGAGGCAGAATTTCATTTTAAGTCCTCAGAAAGGCAAAAACATCTTTATGTTGTAAACATAAATCCATGCATTTGATCATTTTATTTCAAAGAGAAAACCCACGGCAGGGTTTCCTCCTCTGCCCATCCTCAAAATTTGCTCCTTCAGATAGCCACTGGCTCTCATAAATCATTTTTATGATAGCTAGTGGGGGGGCAACTGTGAATACTCAAATTTTAAGGCTCAAAAAAAGCCAGTTTTCTCGGCGACAGCGGCTGCAATCGTCTATGAATACCTCAATTTTGAGGCTCAAAGAGCCAATTTTTCCAGACTGCAAACAGTCCGGCCGGACCGGAGGTCATTTAGAAAGTTCACCGGAAGTGTGCCAATATGGTACTTGAAACGTCCGAAAAATTACGAGGATCACGGAACTGGTCCCGGAATATTTTTTGGAGGTCTGAAACTCCCGGAAAAGCCTCCGGAATGAAAAAAAAAGAAGAGAAAAAGAGAAAGGCACGCATGCCCACCCTCAAGGGCGGGCACGCCCGCCCAGCTAGGGCGGCCATGCCCGCCCAGTCTAGGCGGGCACACCCGCCCAGCTTGGGCGGCCATGCCCGCCCAGCGTGGGCGGACACGCCCGCCCAGCCCAGGCGGGCATGCCCGCCCTGGAGGGCGGGCAGACGCGCCCAGGGGCGCATTTTTCCTATAAAAAACATCCCCGGGGCTCCGTTTTGACACACAGTCTGTGTTGACGGACCTCTCTTCTCCCTTTACGCTCTTTGCGATTCTTTTATCGCTTTCTGCATTCTTTATTTTATTTTATTTTATTTTATTCTGCTTTCATTTTTTCTTGCTTTACTAAGTGGCCATTAAAATTCCATTTTAATTAATATTTCCCTTAACGAGGAGCTTAACCTGGAGTTAAGAAGCGGTCGGAGATTAAATCAGGTACATAAATTAGACTACGCTTATTTAATTTTAGCACTTCATGCATGCTTCTTTTCTACTCCTCTTAACTCTATAACTGCATGAATGCATCCATATCATCCACTAGGCAAATAAATTGCCTCAATCAAATAAAGATTAAGCTTAAATGCCCGATTAATTAATAATCGTGGTATTAAAGCGTAAATCTGACATTATTGGCTAAAGAAGCCTAGTTAATCAATAACTATGGTGAAATTGCCTTTATTTCAAACAGTTCTTGGCCTAAGTCCAGTTAATCAATGATTGTGACTAAAAGGTCCTACTTAAACACGTTTTTTTTTTATGGCAATAAATTGCCTATATTTCAATTTAATTAATCACTTTAGGCAAACAAATTGCTTATAAGTGAAAAGTTAATCTTTTATAGCGACAAATCGCTTAAATCAATAATTTGGATAAAAGCCTTTAAATAATCACTTTAAGCAAATAAATTGCTTATAAGTGAAAATTAATCTCTTTTATAGCGACAAATCGCTTAAATCAATTTCTTTTGGCTAAAAGCCTTGAATCAACCTTTGGCAACAATTGCCTAAATCAATTCATTTTGGCTAAAAAGCCTTAAATCATTCAATTTTGGCGACAATCGCCTAAACAATCAATCTCTTGGCAATAATAAGCCCAATTAATCTTTGGCAAGCAAATAAGCCCAACTTATCTTTTGGCAAGAATAAGCCCAAATCCTTTCTTTTGGCAAAAGCCTCAAATCAACATTTTGGCACCAAGTGCCTGAAACAATCAATTCTTTGGCAAAATGCCTAAACAAAAATGCACAAAGCATACACACACTCATGCATCAAGCATCCCATCTAAAGCCCTCTAGAAGAGGCCTACCGAACTACGTTGACTTTGATCTTCCATTCAAACGGAAGTACGTAGGCACGTTCGGGATTTCACCCCGGGTGGCAAGTCAAAATCATCATAAACATTTTCATTGGTCCAAATTACCTTGCAAAGCATTCATTCATGGTTAGTTCATCAGCATGACATAGTCTCGGGATCCACCTCGGGTTCGAAGACCATGCCTTAAACATTGGGATAATTAATCTATCATTTAGGTTAATTAAAATTGGAGTCACTTAGGGTTTTTTTCCTAGTTTACCCTGAAATAATTAAACAAGGTGGCGACTCACACATCACGTGCATTTCTTCCTTAGTCACATGCAATCATATGCATATGATATTTTGGGGTAGGGGTTCACAATAGGCCTTTTTAAAGGGCTTTGAATGGGTATGCTTAATGCATGAGTGTGTGTATACTTGGTGCATTTTGTTTAGGCATTTTGCCAAAGAATTGATTGATTTGATTAGGCGTTTGTTGCCAAAAATGTTGATTTAAGGCTTTTAGCCAAAAAGATTGATTTAGGCAATTTGTTGCCAAAAATTGATGTGATTTAGGCGATTGTCGCCAAAATTGATTATTTGAAGGCTTTTAGCCAAAATGAGTTGATTTAGGCAATTTGTTGCCAAAAAGTGTTGATTGGGCGATTGTCGCCAAAGTGATTGATTTAAGGCTTTTAGCCAAAAGATTGATTAATTCAAGGCATTTTGCCAAAAATTGTTGTTTAATTTAGGCAATTTGTTGCCAAAATGTGATTGATTAAACTTTAGGCAATTTGTTGCCAAAAAAGACGTGATTGATTAAGGCTTTTTAGCCACAATTATTGATTAATTGGACTTTTAGCCGAACTTGTTCGAAATAAAGGCGATTATACCATAGTCATTAATTGACTAGATACTTTAGCCAATATTGTCGGATTTAGGCTTTAAAACCACGATTATTAGTTAACCGGGCATTTAAGCTTAATCATATTTAATTAAGGCAGTTTATTTGCCAAATTGATGACGTGAATGCATTTATGCAACCGTTTAATTCAGAATTGGAGTAGAAGAAGAATATACATGAAATGCTGAAATTAAATGGGCAGAGTTTCATTATTACCTGAGTTAATCGGCGGCCGCTTCTTAGCTTCAGCTTGAAAAACTCCGGATTAAGCTCATCGTTTGGGGAATATTAATTAAAATTTATTCAATTAAGTGACCAAGTATCACAACAGCAGAATAATAAAAGCCTACACTTGTGAACCCCTCCCCCAAAACATCAGATGCATGTGAATGCATGTGACTAAGGAAGAAATGCACGTGATGTGTGAGTCGCCACCTTGTTTAATTATTTTAGGGTAAACTAGGAAAAAACCCTAAGTGACTCCAATTTTAATTAACCTAAATGCTAGATTAATTAACCCAATGATTAAGGCATGGTCTACGAACCCGAGGTGGATCCTGAGACTATGTCATGCTGCTGAACTAACCAAAAAATGCATGCTTTGCAAGGTGATTAATGTAATTTGGACCAATGAAAATGTTTATGTGATTTCGACTTGCCGCTCGGGGTTAAATCCCTAACGTGCCTACGTACTTCCGTTTGAATGGAAGATCAAAGTCAACGTAGTTCGATAGGCCTTCTTTGAAGGGCTTTGAAGGTGTATGCTTAATGCATGAGTGTGTGTATGCTTTGTGCATGTTTGTTTAGGCATTTTGCCAAAGAATCGATTGATTCGATTAGGCGTTCGTCGCCAAAAATGTTGGTTTTAAGGCATTTGTGCCAAAAATGGTTGTCGGGCGATTTGTCGCCAAAAGTTGATATTTGGGCTTATTATTGCCAAAATTAATGTTCGGGCTTCTTATTGCCGAAATTGATTTTGTCGGGCGATTTGTTGCCAAAATGATTGATTTCAAGGCTTTTAGCCAAAGATGGTTCATTTTAAGGCATTTTGCCAAAAATGGTCGATTTTAAGGCTTTGAGCCGAAAATGGTTGATTTTAAGGCATTTTGCCGAAATTGATTGATTTTAAGGCTTTGAGCCGAAAATGATTGATTTTAAGACATTTTGCCGAAATTATTCGATTTTAAGGCTTTGAGCCGAGAATGGTTGATTTTAAGGCTTTGAGCCGAAAATGGTTGATTTTAAGGCATTTTGCCGAAATTATTCGATTTTAAGGCTTTAAGCCAAAATTGATCGATTTTAAGGCTTTTAGCCAAAATTGATTGATCAATTCAAGGTATTATGTCAAAAAATTGATTTAAGCGATTTGTCTCTAAAAATGGTTAATCTTATTTATAGGCGATTTGTTTGCCAAAAATTGATTAAGCCGTAGGCAATTTATTGCCAAAGTGTAATTGATTAAACTGTAGGCAATTTGTTGCCAAAACGCGATTGATTGAAGTTTTTAGCCACAACTATCAATTAATTGGACTTAAGCCGGATTTGTTCGAAATAAGGTGATTGAACCGTAGTTATTAATTAACTAGATTCTTTAGCCAAAATTGTGGGATTTAAGATCTAATGCCACGATTATTAATTAACCGGGCATTTAAATTTAATCGTGCTTAATTAAAGTAGTTTATTTACCTAAATAATGACGTGAATGCATTTATGCAGTTGTAGAATTATTAAGAGTAGAAGAGAAATATGCATGAAGTGCTAAAATTAAATGAACAGAGTTTCATTTATGTACCTGATTTAATCGACGACCGCTTCTTAGCTCCAGATTAAGCTCCTCGTTCGGGGAATATCAATTAATTAATTAGGATTTGTTTGATTTTTTAAATGGCCAAGTATCACAACATATAAAAATAAAGACTGAATTAACAATGCAAGAAAAAACGGTAAAAGAATCGCAAAAGCGTGAGGGAGAAAGATCGTCCGTCAGCACAGACAGGAGTGGCCAAAATGAAGACCCGGAGGCCATTTTTATAGGCAGAATTGGGCATCCGGCGGCAGGTGCGGCCGGAGACCCGGCGGCAGGCGCCGCCGTGTCCGGCGGCCGGAGCCGCCATGCTCAGCGGCGGCCCCTTGGGTCTTTCGCTTCAGAGGGGTTTTTAGGAGTTTCAGGTCTCCGAAAAATATTTCGGGACCTGTTCCGCGATCCTCACGACATTCCGGACGTTTTAAGTACCATATTGGCATACTTTCGGTGAACTTTCAAAATGGCCTTCGGTCCGGTCGGGGTGTCTGTAGTCTAGAAAAACAGGCTTTTCAAGCCTCAAAATTTGAGTATTCACAGTTGCCCCCCACCGGCGATCATAAAAATGATTTATGGGAGTCGGTGGTTGTCTGAAACACAAATTTTGAAGGCGAAAATCGGACGCATCTAAAAGACCCGTGCTTTAGCCATTTGCTTATAAATAGCTTGAAATTTTCATTTCCATTCATTCTAAACTCTTCAATTTAAAGAACTCTCTTCAAATTCTCTCAACCTTCAAGGCTTTGAACTTCCTCTCTCCATGGCTTCCTCGGACCTCAGTGGTGAGGATTTTCTAGATTCTCTAGGAATTTCCCTTGAAGAAGTCAATCTTACGGTGGATGCTAATACCCATGCCTCCGTGACTGGCGTCTTTGCCCAGGTAAGCCCACTTTCGCTTTTATTGTATTATTATTACTTATTATACATTTTGGGCCCTAGGGGTCAAAATTGGGAATTTTCGGGCTTTAGGCCGAATCGTGAATTTTGGGCCTCTGTGGCCGATTTGTGGATTGTTTGGCCTTCATGGCTGTTCTGTCAATTTTTGGGCCTCTGTGGCCGAATTGTGAATTTTCAGGCCTCTGTGGCCGAATGGCGAATTTTGAGGCCCCTATGGCCTGAATGTGAACTTTCGGGCCTCTATGGCCGGATTTTTTTTTTTTTAGTATTCATGCTAGGGTGGGACTAAGATATTATCCTTAGTAAAGAACTGAGGAATAACTCTTAGATTGCCTTACCTTTTCAGGACCCTCGTGTCAAAGTGGATGTGGGTGAGACCTCCATGTCTGAAATCCCGCTCGAGATATTTGATCCTAATCATCCGATTGGGGCGATTATCAGTCCGTCCCATTTAGGTTACCTGAGGCATCATGACATGGGCCGGAGCAGTCACAAGGAGTTACTGTGCGCCTTGGCCGAGAGATGGTGGGACACCACTAATACATTCCATTTTTCTTGGGGCGAGTTGACGATGACCCCTGCGGATTTTTCAGTGATCTCCGGAATCCCGTTTGGCACTCATCCGATCAAATTATATGACGACTGGAGGATAGAGATTTCTCCTGACCGGATGGTGGAGCTGATCGGGATAGACTTACCTCGGATCGTCGGGCCAAGCTCTGCTACTCCGGCTTTGAGCATCTCCAGACGCTGGCTATATCTCCAAGCCCCCGACAGTTACGCTAAATACAGGCGGGGAGAGCTGACGGCTACTCAGGCAGCTAGGTTCACTTTGTTATTGCTGTTTGCTTCGACCTTCTGGTCCAACAGGAAGGAGAGTTTTAACCCTTCTATCTTGAAGAGTTTAGAAAATATGGCTCATTTCAAGGAGTACGATTGGGCCGACGCTATTCTGAGCCACATGTATGATGGCATGTGTGATCTGAGTCGGGGCCACTGCAAGCTCAGCGGGACTTGGTACTTCTGGGAGGTAATGTAAAGGACGTATTTCCTTTCTATGCCTTTTATTCTTTTTTTTTTTTTTCATTGACTTTCATTTCTTCCCTTTTTTACAGACTTGGGCATATGAGTACTTTCCTTTCACTCGCCCTGAGCTGGTTCATGCTGACCTTGGATTGGGGCTGGTACCTTTGGCTTGGAGATGGTACCGATCAAACCTTCATACTGTTCAGCACAAGAAGTCGCTAAAGGATTTGAGAGCCTTTTTTGATACTTGTAGACTGGAGCAGGTATGTGCTTAGTAATTCTTGAATATGTTGAATAAAAAGGATTTATTAACATATTTGCATTTTTCACAGGTGGAGATAGGGGCAATGATTTCCCGCCTGCAGAACTGGATTCAAGTTAACCCCCAATTCCAGCGGTCGGATGTCTTGTCTCGATGGAGGGTGGTCCTGTCGCACCCCGTCCTGAGACGATATTACCTAGGTGAGAGAGTAAACATTCAAATAAGAGGCTGTCGTTCTATTCCTTATTCCCCTCCTGAAGACATGCGAGCGGGCAAGCATATGACGCTGACCGACGCTCATACTGAGGGTATTCCGCATGTGGAGTTCATCCTGGAGGGAGATTATGACGAGTTCTATAGAATTTTCCTGATGCAACCCATCGGATCCCGGCTTGATAGTTTTCAGAGATTGGCACCTTCTCAGCCACTTGGCACCCGTTCTTCTCGGGCTTCGGGTCCCTCGACTAGGACTCCAAGGAGGAGGCCCATGACCGATCCCACTTTTTCCACTCCGGTTGAGGGTCCATCGCAGGCCGGGCCTAGCCGATCGGCCGGTCCTAGCCGATCGACCGGTCCTTCTAGGGCTCCCAGGGCTATTTTGGAGGCTACCGGGCCGCTTCACCCAGACCTGGCCAATCTACGTCTGCCATACAGTATTCCTTACTATGTTCCTGACAGTCCCCCATCTTTTCGAGAGGTCTCCCTGGAGAGTGTGGATCGCTCGGCTCTTCCTTTCGAGGACATCTTTGAGGTAAAACCTGACACATTTCTCACAACAGTGATTCATAAGAGATTTGATATTGACTCGTATTTTCCTTTGTATGATTTCCAGGTTCCTGTCGGGCTGGTCAATCAGATGATGGAGCTGGTTCTCGGGATGCAGCAAGAACTAACTACGGCCTGGACTCAGATAGCCTTCGATGATTAGAGGGGGAGGAGGCCCCGTCGTTGAAGCCATGGTTGCCAGTTTTTTTTTTTTTTTTTTTTTTTTTTTTTTTTGTTTTGTTGTACCGAATTCTGACTGTACTTCTGTACTGAATGTTATTTGTACCTGCAATCATTTAGCACTGAAAATATGTATGCATGCTTGAAATGAAAATGGGGTTTCACCATTTCGGGCGTACTTTATTATTATTTTGTTTATTTATTTACCCTCCCTCTCTTTTTTTTTGTTTTTTTTTTATTTTTTTTAGTGGCCCCCGCCGTCGGCGGCCGCTGCCGCTGTTATTTGGCGGCTGCTGCCGCCATCATTCGGCGGTAATTCGGCGGCTGCTGCCGCCATCGTTCGGCGCATTTTTCTATAAAAACTAGTTGTTTTGGTTTGGTCCTTCACTCATCCTTTCTTTTCTCTCTTCTTCCTCTTAATTTCAAAGAATGAATCCCTTTTTTACTCACAGCATGCACAGCTGGATTAGGAGTCTCTCCAAAGGCGAAAAGATCAACTTGGGGAGATACACTCTCTCTCCTATCATTACCCTCAGGGGGGTAGTAATTGACTGGAACTTTTTGTGGGCTTGTATTAGACTTTGGGACCCTGAGGCCCATGTGTTCCGGTTCGGGGCCATGATGGAGGAGATGTGTCCTCTTTTTGAGGAATTCTGTGCTATCATAGGGTGCGACCCCAATGCCCCTTTGGTCAGGCATGAGGTCAAGATTGGGTATGTTCGGTCGTTTGAAAGCCTGTTTCAGTTCAGCCGACCTCAAGCTAGGGCTATGATTGTTGATGATCAGAAAGCAATTCTGCTGCCCCTGATTGATGAGTTTTCAAAGGTCCGTTCAGACGACCCGAACTGGATGAGGCTGAGAATGCGGGCCCTGGTTTTCTGTTTATTAGCTGGTTTCTTGTTTAACAAGGATCCAGGCTTCGGGGATCTGCGACTCTGTCCCATGGTTCGGCAGATGGAGGATATGGGTTGCATTGGCGGCATTGTGCTGGCAGAAACTATCAGGAGTCTTGACAGAGCCGCTTTAGGCTTCGAGGACTGGACGGTTTCCCCAATTATTCTCCAGGTATTTCTCCCCCCCTTTTTTTTTATTATTATTTTTTTTCTTCTTTTGGCCTGTCCCTTTGTAATAGAAAGGATCCATTACTCAGGTTTGGTTAAAAGACCACCTCCAAGTGGTTGCTGTTCCTACTTTACTGCCTTATAACCCTGTCCAGCACCGCATGCGGAGGATCTTGATCACACACCCGTCTGCTGATGCATGGACCTCATGGCTGATTGAGTTGGGTCCAAATGAGGTGTTGTGGTTCGTACCCTGGTATGACATTACCCGCTTTATCCAGGTTAACTCTCGCCATACTCGAGTTTACCTTTTAGGCCTCACCCATTGTACTTGGTACTATGCTTCGCGTGTTATGAGGCAGATGGGGATAGATCAGATTGTACTGATCGTGGATGACTCTTTATCTGATTCAGCTATCACTTCGGGGGTTACCCGGGCTGTCCTTAGAGCTTGGGTTAGAGACCATCAGATGGTTAGGCCTTTACCTAATCCTGGTGATATTCAGACTTCCCCTGAGTATCGGGCCTGGTTCATGACCGTTGTCTGGCCGGTTGAAAGGCTGAGGAGGAACGCATTGCTGAGTGCACTTGAGGGTTGGACTCAGGCTGACGCTGGTGATGGGGTTAGGACTGATGAGGAGATTGTGTTGGCTCCTCGGACAGGTGAGGCTGGAGGGAGTTCAGTAACAAGGGATGACTCGGAGGACATTGCCCCACAGAGGCGACGGGACACCTAGACTTTGATAGGCTTTTGAATTTGCTTTTCTTTGGCTTTGTATGTCTTCTCTCTTTTTTTTTTTTTTTTTTTTTTTTGTTTTTATGGACTTTGTTTTTCCTGGTTTCTTTGGCTTTCTACTTGTACTATTTGGTTTTATTGCTTTTCGTTGGAGTGTCATTTGTCTTTCAAGCTAAGCATGTTTCCACTTTATTCATTTAAGCTCTAATTTTTGCCTAAGCCGCCCTTTTCGGGTTTTCAACTTAGCGGGTCCCGACTTTTGCCTAAGCCGCCCTTTTTGGGTTTTCGACTTAGCGGGTTTTTCTTTGTTTCTCTTTTTTTTTTTTTGTTGGCAAAGAAGAAAGAATGATGAAATGATGATTTTTTTTTATTAATGTTTAGACCGTACCCAATGAGGGCTGCCTACATATCTCCGATACATAATTTCTTTTTTTTCCGAAGAGAATCAGGTCTAATGTAGTTCATTTTACATTATGCAATGCTTATTACACAAAATATCTTTTTAACTGATCTAAATTACATGGATTCGTGAATTCCAAACCATCCAAATCAGTCAAGATGACGGCTCCGCCGGACAATATTTTCTTCAACATATAGGGCCCAGCCCAATAAGGGCGAAACTTTCCACGTGGATCTAGGATTGGCTGTCTAATTTCCTTCAGGACCAAACGGCCTTCTTCCAATTTTCGGTCTTTGACCTTCTTATTAAAATGTCGTGCCATTCTTCTCTGGTAGACTTGAGTTTGGTGAATTGCTTGCAACCGCTTTTCATCCATACCCAAGAGTTGCAAATGATAATTCTTAATCCAGTCTGCTTTGCTGATCTGGCTTTCTTGGATAACCCTTGTCGACTGAACTTCCAGCTTGATAGGCAATACTGCTTCCATACCATATACCAAAGAATACGAGGTTGCTCCGGTGGGCGTTCTAATTGAAGTCCTATATCCCCATAAGGCATTCGGTAGCTGTTCGTGCCAAGCTTTGTGCTTTTTAGCTGTCTTCTGCAAAATGACTTTTATAGCCTTATTCGCGGCCTCTACAGCCCCGTTTGTTTGTGGACGATAGGGCGAAGACTTATGATGTTGGATTCTTGTTTCCTTCAACAAATTAGAAAATTCACTTTGGAAGTGAGACCCATTATCCGTGATGATTTCGAATGGCGTTCCGTACCGACAAAGGATGTTAGTACGAACGAACTGTGCTGCCTTCTTGGCATTTAAAACTGAATAGGAGGCTGCCTCGATCCATTTAGTGAAATAATCTACGGCAACCAGGATGAACTGATGATCGTTAGAAGCTTTCGGGTGGATTTTTCCGATCACGTCTATGCCCCAAGTTGCGAAGGGCCATGGTGAAGCAATGGGATTCAAATTGATCGGAGGCTGTCTTTGCAATTTAGCAAAAATTTGACATTCGTGGCATTTCTGCGCGTGCCTCACGCAATCCGCATTCATGGTTGACCAGTAATAACCCAGGTTCACAATCTTCCGAGCCAAGGCTATCCCGTGCATGTGTGGACCAGACTCCCCATTATGTAAGGAATCCATGATGGTTTGAGCTTCTCCCTCATCCACGCACCTTAGGTGCAGGCCATTCGAACTTCTCTTATACAGAACTCCCCCAGTAAGGAGATATCCGGATGCTAACTGCCTCAAAGTTCGTTGATCAGTATTAGTAGATCCCTCTGGGTAAGCTTCATTCTGAAGATAATTCTGTATATCCCAATACCAGGGCTTGTCATCCACCAAATTCATGACATGTGCTGGCTGCTTCTGTAGCCGAACTGTGAGAGGTCGAATGACTTGGTCTCCTCCCACATTGACCATGGAGGCTAAAGTAGCCAGAGCATCTGCGAACTGATTTTTGGCTCGTGGCAAGTAGTGGAAGGATAAATCCTCAAATTGCTGAGCCAATTCGTCCAAGCGTTGTAGGTAAGGAACCAAACGCTCTTCTTTAATTTTCCATTTTCTCAAAGCTTGAGAAACTATTAAATTAGAATCCCCGAAAACTTTGAGGAGTTTTATTTCTTTTTCCAGGGCTGCTTCTAACCCTTTTATGCAAGCTTCATACTCGGCTTCATTGTTGGTGCAGTTGAAATCTAATTTGACTGCGATTGGGACATATTCTCCACAAGCAGTTTTGAATACGACTCCAATCCCATTTCCATGGTAGTTTGAAGCTCCATCGAAGTACATTTCCCAGACTTCACTTTCCAAGCACAACAAGTCTTCATCAGGAAATTCTACCTCGGGCATTTGGTCTTCGACCGGTAATTCTGCTAATTGGTCGGCCAAGGCTCCGCCTTTCACTGCCTTCCGTTGTACAAATTTCAAATCATAAGCTGCGAGCACTGACACCCACTTAGCCATCTTACAATCAAGAACCGGCCTCTCCATAAGGAATTTCAAGGGGTTCGATTCAGAAATAACGTAGGTGGTGTAGGACGAGAGATAGTGCTGCAGCTTTGTACACGCCCATACTAGAGCCAAACACAACTTCTCTATCTTATTGTATTTTAGCTCGTAGTCTAGCATCCGTTTGCTGAGATAATATATGGCATTTTCTACCCTTGTATCTTCTACTTGTTGAGCTAGCATTGCACCCATCGCTTCTTCTGTTACTGATAGATACAACAGCAAAGGCTTTCCTAGTCTCGGTGGCTGTAACACTGGCGGGGATAACAGATATTGCTTGACTTGGTTGAAAGCTTTCTGACAATCCTCATTCCATTTGACGGCCACTCCTTTTCTGAGCAATTTAAAAATCGGGCCGCAAGTATCGGCCAATTGATTGATGAACCGGCTGATGTACTGTAGCCTTCCCAGGAAACCCTGAACTTCCTTTTCCGTTCTCGGTGCTGGCATTTCCAGAATGGCTTTGGCTTTTGAAGGGTCAATCTCTGTGAACCCCTCCCCAAAACATCACAAGCATATGGAATGCATGTGACTAAGGACAGAAATGCACGTGATGTGTGAGTCGCCACCTTGTTTAATTATTTCAGGGTAAACTAGGAAAAAAACCCTAAGTGACTCCAATTTTAATTAACCTAATTACTAGATTAATTACCCAATGTCTAAGGCATGGTCTTCGAACCCGAAGTGGATCCCGAGACTATGTCATGCTGATTAAACTAACCAAAAAAAATGGATGCTTTGCAAGGTGAATGATGTAATTGGACCAATGAAATATGTTTATGTGATTTTGATGATTTCGACTTGCCGCTCGGGGTTAAATCCCAAACATGCCCACGTACTTCCGTTTGAATGGAAGATCAAAGTCAACGTAGTTCGATAGGCCTCTTTTAGAGGGCTTTGAATGGGCATGCTTTATGCATGAGTGTGTGTATGCTTTGTGCATTTTGTTTAGGCATTTTGCCAAAAAATGTTGATTGGGCTTATTGGTTTGCCAAAAAAATGTTGATTAAGGCCTTTGGCCAAAAGGTTTTGTGATTTATGCAATTTGATTGCCAAAAGATTGGTTATTTAAAGGCTTTTTAGCCAAAATGTGTTGTTTTGAAGACTTTTAGCCAAAAAGATTAATTTTAGGCAATTATTGCCAAAAAGTTGATTATTTAGGCGATTGTCGCCAAAAATGCTTGATTTAAGACTTTTAGCCAAAAAATGGGTTGATTTAGGCAAATTGTTGCCAAAAAATTGGTTATTCTCACTTATAGGCGATTTGTTTGCCTAAAGTAATTAAATGAACTGCAATGTAGGCAATTTTAATGCCAAAAGAACGTGATTAATTAAGGGCTTTTAGTCACAATTATTGATTAATTGGACTTAAGCCGAAAATTGTTCGAAATAAAGGCAATCATACCATAGCCATTGATAGACTAGATATTTTAGGCCAATATTGTCGGATTTAAACTTTAATACCACGATTATTAATTAACCGGGCATTTAGCTTAATCATATTTTAATTGAGGCAATTTACTTGCCTATGTGATGATATGAATGCATTTATGCAGTTGTAGAATTATTAGGAGTAGAAGAGAAGCATGCATGAAGTTCTAAAATTAAATAGGCAGAGTTTAGTTCATGTACCTGATTTAATCGTCGACCGCTTCTTAACTCCAGGTTAAGCTCCTCGTCAAGGGAATTAATTTTAATTTAATTTTAAGTGACCAAGTATCACAACAATAAAATAAAACCAAAATTAAACAATGCAAGAAAGCAGTAAAGAATCGCAAAGAGCGTAGGGAGAAGGAGCGTCCGTCAACACAGACTGAGTGTCTCAAAATGGAGGCCCCGGAGCCAAATTTATAGGGAAAAAGAAGGCCTGAGGGCGGGCGTGCCCGCCTTCGAAGGCGGGCTAGACCGCCCTTAAGGGCGGTCATGACCTCCCTGCAGGGCGGGCGTGCCCTCCTGAGCCAGGCGGGCCTACCCACCCTGCTGGGCGGGCGTGCCTGCCTAGGCCGGGCGGGCGTGCCCGCCTTACTGGGCGGGCGTGCCTGCCTGGGTCGGGCGGGCGTGCCCGCCTGGACCGGGCGGGCTTGCCCGCCCTGCTAGGGCGGGCTGGACCGCCCTTAAGGGCGGGCCCGTGCTCCTATCTATTATTTTTTCGCTCCAAAGGCTTTTTCGAGAGTTCTAGACCTCTAAAAAAATATTCCGGGACCAGTTCCGTGACCCCCATAATTTTTCGGACGTTCCGAGTACCATATTGGTATACTTCCGATGAACTTCCAAAATAGCCTTCGGTCCGGCCGGACTGTTTGCAGTCCGGGAAAACAGGTTTTTTGAGTCTCAAAATTTGAGTATTCACAGTTGCCCCCCACCGGCGACCATAAAGATAATTTATGGGAGTCGGTGGTTATCTGAAACACAAATTTTGGAGGCAAAAAAAACAGACGCGTCCATAAGACCGCCTTTTGGCCCTTTTCCTCTTTATAAATAGCTCAAAACTTCATTCTTCACTCATTTCTATCTCTTCATTCTAAAGATCTCTCTCAAATTCTCCCATCTTTCTTTCACCAATGACTTCTTCGGGCTATAGTAGCGATGAGGACTTTCTAGAGTCCTTGGGGATTTCTCTTGACGAAATCCGTGTGACAGCAGATGTCGACACTCATGCTTCTGTCACTGGTGTCTATGCCCAGGTCAGTTCCCATGTCACTCTCATTTATTTATTATTTGGGCCTTAGGCCAAAGGGTGAAAATTTTGGGCCTCCGTGGCCTGATTGTGCATTTTTCAGGCCTTAGGCCAAATCGTGATTTCTTGGGCCTCCGTGGCCGAACTGTGAAGAAGAAAATAAATAAATTTTATTTTCTTGCACTTACCGTCTTATTAGTATGCATGCTAGGAGCGAAAGGAGACATTATCCCTAGTAAAGAACTAAAGAATAATGTTGAACCATTTTACCTTTTAGGATACAAACATTAGGCTGGATGTAGGCGAGTCTTCTATGGCCGAGATCCCGACTGACATTCTCGACCATAACAACCCGGTCGGAGCCATCATCGGTCCCTCTCATCTGGACTTTTTAAGACACCTTGAGCTGAGTAGACAGAATTATAAAAGCCTACTGGGTGCAATGGCCGAGAGATGGTGGGACACCACCAACATTTTCCATTTCTCCTGGGGTGAGATGACGATGACCCCGACCGACTTTTCGGTGATTTCCGGGATTCCTTTTGGCACTCGGCCGATCGAGCTGTATGACGATTGGAGGATCGAGGTCACCCCCGATCGGATGATGGAGCTGATAGGGATCGACCTGCCCTGAATTATCAATCCTAGCTCTTCTGCCCCTGTTCTGAGTATTTCGAGACACTGGCTATCCCTTCAGGCCCCCGGCATCTATGCCAGATATAGGCAGGGAGAGTTAATGGCCACTCAGGCAGCCAGGTTCACTCTGTTGCTGCTTTTTGCCTCGACCTTCTGGTCTAACAGGAAGGAGAAATTTAATCCTTCTATTCTGAAGAGTTTGGAAGACTTGACCCACCTTACTGAGTACGACTGGGCCGGCGCTATTCTGAGCCGCATGTATGATGATATGTGCGATCTGAGTCGAGGCCACTGTAAGCTCAGCGGGACCTACTATTTCTGGGAGTTAATGTAAAGAACATATTCTCCTTCTGTGTTGTCTTTTTTTCTCTTTTTTTTTTTTTTTCACTGATCCCTTCTTTCGTTTTGCAGACTTGGGCTTTTGAGTACTTTCCCTACATCCGCCTAGAGCTGACTCAAACTAATCTTGGATTAGGGTTGGTACCTTTGGCTTGGAGGTGGTACCGAGCAAATCACCGGTCTGTTCTACGCAAGAAGTCTTTAGGTGACCTGCGGACCTTCTTCGATACTTGTACCATGGATCAGGTAAGTGCCTTTTAGCTTTCCTTGAGTATGTGGAAATAAAAAGGATTTATTAACACATTTTGCTTCTCTCACATAGGTTGAGGCGGGGGCGATGAATGCCCGACTCCAAAGTTTGATTGAGGCTGATCCCTATTTCCGGCGATCAGAGGCCTTGTCTCGGCGGCGGGTCGTCTTGTCACATCCTGTCTTGAGATGCTATTATTTAGGTGAGAAAGTGGACTTCCAGATTAGGGGCTGCCGTTCCATCCCTCATCCTCCTCCTGAGGACATGCGAGCGGGTAAACAGATGATTCTTACCGAGGCCCATACTGAGGGCATTCCACATATGGAATTTATCCGGAGTGGGGATTATGATGAATTTTGCCAGATGTTTCTGATGCAGCCTATTGGATCTCGGCTCGACAGAATTTCGAGGTCGACCCCTTCTAGCCGCTTGGCACTCGTTCTTCTCGGGCTTCAGGCCCCTCGTCCAGGACCCCAAGGAGGAGGCCTACGACCCTTCCCTCTTCTTCCGCTCCGGTGGAGGGTCCATCTCGGGCTGGCCCTAGCCATTCGGCTGGTGCTTTTAGGATTCCTCAGGCCATTCTAGAGGCTACCGAGCCGGTTCATCCGGGCCTGGCCAATTTGCACCTTCCATACAGCATTCCCTATTACACTCCTGATGGCACTTCGTCTCTCCGGGAGGTCTCTCTAGCGCGTGTGAATCGCCTAGCTCTTCCTCCTGATGACATCACTGAGGTACAGGTTAATGAAACCTTTCCCCAAAAAAGATTCATAAAAGCCTTGATACTGACTAAAAAAAATCCTTCTCTTTTTTCAGGTTCCTGCCAGATTAGTCAGTCAGATGATGGAGCTAATTCTCGGTATGCAGGAGGAACTAACTTCAGCCTGGACTCTGTGGGCCTTCAATGATCAGAGGAGCAGGAGGCCTCGCCACGGATAGTTGCTAGATTTTCCTGTTTTCTCTTGGATTTTTTTTCCTCTCTTTTTTTTTAAGAACTCGGCTGTATTTTTGAACTTTTGGCTATGTTCCTGTACTGGACTTTGTTCGTGTCTGCACTTACTTAGTAATGAAAAGACATGTATGCATGATTATATATGTATGTACATAGAAAGAAAGAAGAAAGAAAAAAACATCTCTCCCCCTTTTTTTTTAAAGAAACTTTGAACAGTACCTATTTCTTCTGTGCACTGAAAAAAAAAATAAAATTAAAATTAAAATAAAGACAAAAAATTAAAATTTTTTTTTTTGGTCGGCAGGTGTGCCCGCCCTGCTGGGCGGGCGTGTCCGCCCCTTCTGGGCGGGCGTGCCCGCCTGGTCTGGGCGGTCGTGCTCGCCCTTGAGGCGGATACGCCCGCCCCGGAGGGCGGGTACAGCCGCCCTTGGGTGCGTCTTTCTATATAAACAGTGTTTTTTCTCCCTTTTTTTTCTATTCTCTCTTTCTTCCAGCCACCAAATACCTGGTCAGTCTTTCCTTCCTCTTCTTCTTTCTTCTTTTCACTTTATTTTATTTTATTTAATTTTATTTATTTTTTTTATTTTTTTTATTTTTTGTTTAGAAAATAATAAATAATAACAAGAAATAAAAAGGATAACTAAAAGGACAATGAATCCCTTCTTCAACCATAGCATGCACGGCTGGACTAGGAGTCTCTCCAAAGTTGAAAAGATCAACTTAGGGAGGTATGGTCTCTCCCCCGTTATTACTCTTAGGGGTGTAGTAGTTGACTGGACTTTCTTAAGGGCCTGTATTAGACTTTGGGATCCTGAGGCCCATGTTTTCCGGTTTGGGGCGATGATGGAGGAAATGTGCCCTCTCTTTGAGGAGTTTTGTGCCATTATAGGGTGTGACCCCAATGCCCCTTTGGTCAAACATGAGGTAAAAATTGGGTATGTTAGGTCATTTGAGACCCTGTTTCAGTTTAGCCGACCCCAAGCTAAGGTTATGACCGTTGATGACCCAAAAGCAATTCTGCTGCCTCTGATCGACGAATTCTAAGAAGCTTGCCCAGATGACCCAAACCGGATGAGGCTGAGGATGCGGGCCTTGGTTTTCTGTTTATTGGCTGGCTTTATATTTAACTGGGACCCAGGCTTTGGGGATTTGTGTCTTTGCCCCATGGTTCTACAAATGGAGGATATGGGCTGTATTGGCGGCATTGTGCTGGCAGAAATCATTAGGAGCCTCGACAGGGCTGCTTTGGGGTTTGATGACTGGACAGTTTCTCCCATTATTCTCCAGGTATTTCTCTTTATTATCTTTTCTCATTTTTTTCTTTCCTTTTAAACCATTCCCTCGTAATATAAAGGATCCATTACTCAGGTTTGGTTGAAGGATCACCTACAAGTGGTTGCTGCTCCTACTTCCCTTCCTTATAACCCATCTCAGTATCGCATGCGGAGGATCTTAATCTCGCATCCCACTACTGATGCATGGGCTTCATGGTTGATTGAGTTAGGCCCAAATGAGATATTGTGGTTCATCCCCTGGTACAACATCAACCGCTTTATCCAGGCTAGCTCTCATCACACCCGGGTTTACCTTCTGGGTCTTACACATTGTACTTGGTACTGTGCTTTGCGCGTCTTGAGACAGATGGGGGTAGATCAGACTGTTCCGATTACGGATGACTTTCCTGCTGATTCAGCCATTACCCCGGGTGTTACCCGAGCCGTCCTTAGGGCTTGGGTTAGAGATCACCATATGGTTAGGCCCTTGCCTAATCCTGCCAGTATTCAGACTTCTCCTGAGTATCGAGCCTGGTTCATTGCCACTGTCTGGCCAATTGAGAGACCAAGGAGGACCGCACTGCTGAGTGCACTCGAGGGTTGGGTTCAGGCTGATGAGATTGGGACTGGTGAGGAGATTGTGCTGGCTCCTAAGACAGGTGAGGTGGATCACAGTTTAACAGCTAAGGGTGACTCAGAGGATGTTGCTCCACGGAGGAGACGGGACATCTAGACTTCTCCAGGCTTTTGGACTTTATCGTTTTTTTTGTTTTGGCTTTGGATTTTGGATGTAGTTTTGCCTTTGCTTTGGACTTGGACTTTAGATTTCATCATTTGCTTATTTTGTTTGGATTTATTGCTTTCTGCCTGACTTTGGGCTGCTATTAGAATGAGATTTGACTTTTTAGCTTAAATTGTGAATATCATTTAGCTTTCCAAGCATTTTCCAACTTTATTTATTTCAAGCTCTAATTTTTGCCTAAGCTGCCCTTTCGGGTTTTCAACTTAGCGAGCTACCCATTTTTGCCTAAGCCGCCCTTTTTTGGGTTTTCAACTTAGCGGGCCCCGTCTTTTGCCTAAGCCGCCCTTTCAGGTTTTCGACTTAGCGGGTTTTTCTTTTTTTTTACTTTTTTTTTCTTTTCTTTCCTCTTTTTTTCTATTTGGCAAAGAAGAAATGAATTATGAAATGATTTTTTATTAATGTTTAGACCGCGCCCAATGAGGGCTGCCTACATATCTCCGATATATAATTTCTTTTTTCCAAAGAGAATCAGGTCTAATGTAGTTCATTTTACATTATGCAAATGATTACAATTTGCACAAAATATCTTTTTAACTGATCTAAATTACATGGATTAGTGAATTCCAAGCCATCCAAATCAGTCAAAATAACGGCTCCGCCTGACAAGATCTTCTTCAACACATAGGGTCCAGCCCAATGAGGACGGAACTTCCCCCGTGGATCTATTACCGGTTGTCTAATTTCCTTCAGAACCAAACAACCTTTTTCCAGTTTCCGGTCTTTGACCTTCTTGTTAAAATGTCTTGCCATTCTTCTTTGATAGACTTGAGTTTGGTGGATTGCTTGCAATCGTTTTTCATCCATACCCAAAAGTTGCAAATGATAATTCTCAGCCCAATCTGCTTCGCTGATCTGGCTTTCCCGGATAACCCTTGCCGACTGAACTTCCAGCTCAATAGGCAACACTGCTTCCATTCCATACACTAGGGAGTACGGGGTTGCCCCAGTAGGCGTTCTGATTGAAGTCCTGTATCCCCATAAGGCATTTGGTAATTGTTCGTGCCAAGCTCTATACTTCTGAACTGTCTTCTGCAAAATGACCTTTATAGCCTTATTTGCAGCTTCTACTGCCCCATTTGTTTGTGGACGGTAGGATGAAGACTTATGATGCTGGACCTTCTTTCGCTTCAGTAGGTCCAAAAATTCGCTTTGAAAGTGGGACCCATTATCAGTAATGATCTCGAATGGTGTTCCATACCGACAAAGGATGTGGGTACGGACGAACTGTGCTGCCTTCTTGGCATTCAAGACCGAATAGGAGGCTGCCTCAATCCACTTAGTGAAATAGTCAACAGCAACCAGGATGAATTGATGGCCATTGGAGGCCTTTGGATGGATCTTTCCGACTATGTCTATACCCCAAGTTGCGAAGGGCCATGGTGAAGTAATGGGATTCAAGTTGACCGGAGGCCGCCTTTGCAGCTTAGCAAAAATCTGACATTCGTGGCACTTCTGCGCGTGCCTCACGCAATCTGCATTCATGGTTGACCAGTAATAACCCAGGTTCATGATTTTCCGAGCCAAGGCTATCCCGTGCATGTGTGGACCAGACTCCCCATTATGTAAGGAATTCATGATGTTTTGAGCTTCTCCTTCATCAACGCACCTTAGGTGCAGACCATTCCAACTCCTTTTATACAGGGCTCCCCCAGTAAGGAAATATCCAGATGCTAACTGTCTCAATGTCCGTTGATCAGTCTTGTTGGATCCATCCGGGTAGACTTCATTCTGAAGATAATTCTGTATATCCCAAAACCACGGCTTGTCATCGACTAGGTTCATGACATGCGCTGGCTGTTTCTGCAGCCGAACCGTCAGAGGTCGAATGACTTGATCTCCCCCTACATTAACCATAGAAGCCAAGGTTGCTAAAGCATCTGCAAACTGATTTTTGGCGCTCGGCAGGTAGTGAAAAGATAGTTCCTCAAACTGCTGAGCCAATTCATCTAAGCGCTGTAGGTAAGGAACCAACCGCTCTTCCTTGATCTTCCATTTCCTTAGGGCTTGAGATACTATTAGGTTGGAATCTCCGAAAACCCTAAGGATTTTTATTTCTTTTTCTAGGGCCGCTTCCAACCCCTTGATGCAAGCTTCATACTCGGCTTCATTGTTGGTGCAGTCGAAATCTAGTTTGACTGCGATTGGGACGTATTCTCCACAAGGAGTTTTGAATACGACTCCAACCCCGTTTCCATGGTAGTTTGAAGCTCCATCGAAGTACATCTCCCAGACCTCACTTTCCACGCTTAACAAATCCTCATCAGGAAATTCTACCTCCGGCATCTGGTCTTCGACCGGTAATTCTGCTAATTGGTCAGCCAAGGCTCCACCTTTTACTGCCTTCCGTTGTACAAACTTCAAATCATAAGCTGCGAGCACTGATACCCACTTAGCCATCTTGCAGTCAAGAACCGGCCTCTCCATAAGGAATTTCAAGGGGTTCGATTCAGAGATGACATAGGTCGTGTAAGACGAGAGGTAGTGCTGCAGCTTTGTACAGGCCCACACTAGAGCCAGACACAACTTCTCTATCTTGTTGTATTTTAGCTCGTATTCTAGCATCCTTTTGCTTAAGTAATACACGACATTTTCTATCCTTGTATCTTCTGCTTGTTGAGCTAGCATTGCACCCATCGCTTCTTCTGTCACTGATAGGTATAATAATAAGGGCTTTCCTAGCCTTGGTGGCTGTAAAACTGGCGGGGATAGCAGATATTGCTTGACTTGGTCGAAAGCTTTCTGGCAATCCTCATTCCATTTAACCGCTACTCCTTTCCTGAGTAATTTGAAGATCGGACCACAAGTATCGGCCAATTGATTTATGAACCGGCTGATGTACTGTAGCCTTCCCAGGAAACCCCGAACTTCTTTTTCCGTCCTTGGTGCTGGCATTTCTAAAATGGCCTTGGCTTTCGAAGGGTCAATCTCTATGCCCTTTCGACTGACCATATGCCCCAGAAACACTCCGGATGTAGCTCCAAACAGGCATTTTGCCGGATTGAGCTTTAAATTGTACTTTCGAAGTCTAAGGAAGAACTTCTCAAGTGCTGTTGTATGTTCTTCGGCTGTTTTCGATTTAACAACCATATCGTCAACGTATACTTCTACTTCTTGGTGAATCATGTCATGGAAGATGGTCGTTGCCATTCTTTGATAAGTTGCCCCGGCATTTTTGAGCCCAAAAGGCATGACCCTGTAGCAGTAAGTTCCCCATTCTATGATGAACGCCGTTTTCTCTTTGTCTGGCCCATGCATCATTATTTGATTATAACCGACAGCAAGATCAGTCAAGGAGACCATCTCGTGTCCAGCCATTCGGTCCACTAGCAAGTCAATATGCGGTAGGGGAAAGTCGTCCTTCGGACATGCTTTATTCAAATCCCGGTAATCCACACACATTCGCACTTTTCCATCCTTCTTTGGCACCGGCACGATGTTCGCTAACCACGTCGGGTAGGCAATAGGTTCTATGAACTTGTTTTCCAGCTGCTTGGCAACTTCCTCTTTGATCTTCAAGGACCATTCTGTTTTCAGCCTTCTTAGCTTCTGTTTCACTGGCTTAGCCTCTGGATATACTGGAATCTTGTGCACCACTATTGCTGGGTCAATTCCAGTGATGTCACTTGCTTTCCACATGAAGCAATCAGCAAATTTCTTCAAACATTCACTAACCTGTTCCCTGTTCATGCAATCAGATGCAATGTATGTATGTTCATTTTCTTCTTTGCCAACTATTATTTTTTCCTTTTCATTTTTTATTTCATTTATTTGATTATTTTTGCTTGGAAATGCTTGGAGAGATAGACACGCAGGGTAATCAAGAATTTGCAAGCCTTTATTAATTATGACGGAATCATCTTCAAAGAATACATCAAATTTCAAATTTGGATCTTCTAGATCCGACGCAGACGACTCAGAACTGGAACTGGGCTCTGACTCGGTTTCAGACTCGGGGTCAGACTCAGACTCAATACAGGACTTGACTACCGACTTAGGTGCTAGGTTTGACTCGGGAGGGGGTTTATCAATAGCGCGCTCCTCCTCGGTGTACCAGTTGGTGAGAGGTCCTTCATTCGGCTTGATCAGATCCAGCAGGTCTCGATTCCCGTCATTTCCTGTTATAACCGCAACTTCGTCAAAGAGACTAGGCTGCATGAAGTCTTCTGTATCCAGTTCAGTTACGGTTTCGGGCTTGTTGCCCCAGACATCTGAGAATATCTCTAACCCAGGCAGCATCTTCCTAGCGGTTGGGCAGCAAAAGGGTTCTTGGAAGCCACAGTAAGGAACTGCTTCTCCCAGTTTGCAGAAGTAGCTGTTCAGAGTCAATAGGTAAGGCCGCATCTGTACATTCTCTTTCCTTCCTCTTCGGGTCCTCTCAGCACGGTCCTCATCAGTGGGCTCATAACCCAAACCATAGGTCCCTTCATTCACTGGACATTCCCAGGCTTGCAATACAGGATACTTCTTCCCGGACCTTGCCATAATCATTCCTGGTAGGTAGGACATTTTCAACATTAGAGGCACCATGCAGTTTATTTGCACTGTCCCGAAATCAAAGAGAATTCGAGAGCTTGCAGTCTTTCCCTTTATAAACTGCATAGTGTCGTATTGAAATCCAGAAAGGGGTAAATTGGTAGTCTCAGGGTTGACCTCAAAGAGAGGCTGGCCCTTTGGCCTTTTGAGCTGACTGTAGTCATCCCCCTGTACGGTGATAACTTTGTCTTCATAGGGAAACTTGACCTTTTGGTGCAGAGATGAGGGTACTGCCTTAGTGTGATGTATCCACGGTCGGCCCAGAAGCAGGTTGAAGCTAGTCGGTACATTAATTACCTGGAAGGGGACTTCCATCACAACTGGCCCAACTGTTAACTTTAGCGTAGCAACCCCCAACACTTCCCTCCGGGTGCTGTCATAGGCCTTCACTATCTGGTCCGAGGGAGTGAAGTCAGTTTCTTCCAACCCTAGACAGCTGGCTACTCTCAGTGGGCAGACGTTCAGCGCCGACCCATTATCAATGAGAACCATGGGCACGGTTTTGTCTCGAGTCTGAACAGTGACATAAAGAGCATTGTTATGACTGCCTCCCTCCTAGGGCAAATCGTCATCAGAGAAACCGATGCTTCGTGTTTTAGATGATTGGGTGAGGGTGGATACTAGCACTTCAGGGCTAACTTCCACAGGCGTCTGAAGTTGACTCAAAGCCTTGCAAAGAGCTTGGCGATGAGGAAAGGATGATGCCAAAAGTTCCCAGATTGACACCCTAGCTTGTGTCTTTTTTAATTGTGATAGCACCGGGTCCTCCTTTGGCTCCTCTGCCCTCTGGTAGGGTTTATTTTGAATTTTGTCCAAAACTAGTGGCTCATATTGTCTCCCACTCCTGGTTATAGCATCAAGTTCCTCGGTTAAGTCATTCCGATCTAGGACACAGATATTATTCATCTCTAGGAACAGTTCGAAAGGATCGATCAGTTCCTGGTCAGCCATGATAGCATTTATCCTGTGATTTGGTAAAGGGTTGGTATTAACGTTTGACTTACTTCTCGGGATAATTGAACCATTATCCACCAGGTCCTGGATGCGGTTCTTAAGCGTCCAGCACGCTTCAGTCTTGTGCCCATGCCCCTGATGATACTCACAGTATTCATCAGCCCTGTAATTTCTTGGCAACGGATTCGGCGGTGGCCTTGCCTCCAAAGGCTTTATGTAATTAGCTTTGACGGCCTCTCGGAATACCACTAAGATTGGCATCCCGAGATCAGTA